>NC_141137.1:110486416-110788916 GCF_053477565.2 Lygodium microphyllum
TTCCCAACTCAAAGACAAAGTAGCTCAATTTTGTTTTGATGATCCAACCTTGTTTTTAAAAAAGCATGCCCGGTTTTCTATTACACTCCCTATGAAAGATGATGATGTTTCTAATAAAGTATCCCATCTAGGTATGAAGGTTAAAGACTAGCGTTATGTCATATATATATAGTTGAAGGACATGGATCTCAAGCATGGCTATAGCTATGGAGGTTGGAATGTAGTAACTAGAACCATGACAACATAGAAAAATGACACTAAGTGTTTCTCGATTGAATTAGGTTCCAATATAGAATGCTTGGACTCATAAACACAATCCCGAGTAGGACATGACAGGGACTCACAGTGAAGTACAAAGTACAATAGCATTTTTTCAAAGGTGAACCAAGTACATGCTTTTATAGCTTTTCACCTTCTCCACTCTCCTCACTTTGCTTATGGGATACAACTCTCCTCATCCTGCAGCATACATCATTTGACCTATTTTCCAACACCCCCACTCAAATGATGAACTCCTACACTTGCTGGCTTTTGCCCCCCCCTACATGATGACATGGCCCAAGAGACTAACTCATGGGCAACCTATTCAAGTCAAGCTTGAAATTTTACATTTTTGGCAAGGGTTTTTTCAAAAAAAATCCATTAAGGAAAAGAAAACATCCATATGGGAAAGATACAATGAAAATTTCTTTAGAATAATTTGTTAGACTATTTGATGGTGGCGGAAGCATCTTCTTCGTCTTCTCCCTCATTCATCGTAAACTGACCTTGATGGTGATCATCTTGCATCCATTGTGATCTCTTCTTGTGGAAACATTCACTGGCTACATGGCTAGTCTTGCCATAGTAATGACAAATAATTCGGTCCTTCTTGTTGTTGGTGGTGAATCCTTGACCACGTCCTTTTGCTGCATAAGTAGCCTTGGTGTACAAGAGGTTATCCCTTGAGCCGGTTTTGTTTACATCCTTACTTTTAAATTTGCTTTCTCCATCAAGCTGTGAGTGCTCAATGTCTTTGAGTGTGAGACTAGACAAGATTCTCATATGGTTCATGATTAACACTAGCAAGTAGCACTACTATTGCCTCATCCTCATCAATGTTCTTTTTAAGAGTTGCAAGCTGAGTTTTAAGGCTCTTGAACTTATTGATGTGTATAGCCATAGACAAACTATCTTTAACATCCAACTTATAAAATTGCATGAGTAATTTTACCTTTGAGTTCTTTGCTTGTGTACCAAAAAATCATGTCAAGCTCCTCCATGCTTTCTTTGCATCCCTGATGCTAGAGATGTGATGTAATACATCATCGGATAGACCCCATGCAATGATACCTAGAGCTTTGTTGTTCATCTTCTTCCATGCCTTAGTCTTAGGTTGAACTTTTGCAGCACCTTCATCTTTAGCATCTTCCTTCTTGTCATCAGCATTTTCTTCCTCATCTTCAAACAAGTCCCACAAGTCTTTGCGCATGAGATGGTACATGGTCTTTTCCTTCCAGGCATGAAAGCCTTCTCCATTGAAGTTGGATATTTGTTCAAGCTCTGTCATGTTGATCAATTTTAGATAACCAAAAAAAGAGTTGTAGTTCAATGTGTCAAGAGACATAAGAAGATTAGTGTCAGTTGACACTAGTTGAGTATTAATAGATACTATGTCTTGAAAATCTTGATATTGGGCTTGATGTTGTTGGTTAATTTTTGAGATTCCTTAGGCGCTTCCAAATCTACAATAGACTTCAGAGGTAATGTCAGAGTGATCAAAATCACTATTGATGATGATAGTGAGAAAAGAACAAGGATGCCAAGCTTTCAAGTTTCTAGCTATGGCCGTGTGAGGTGTCTGCCAGTCTCAATCCACATAACACCTTTTAGTAGTCCATCAGTAGGTTTCCCAAAAATGATGCAGCTCGGTGCTCCCTTGGAACATCACAGGGTTTGTCACTTAGGCCTTACTGAGTCTACTTCTCAATGATAAATTTCTGGCCAAACCCACTAGGATAGACCTGAATTTCCAGGTTCCTAAAATCAGATGGGTCTCCTAACAGCCAGCTAGCATTAGTAATTTTTGAGTTCCCACTTTTACAGGATTACTTGATCTGAAGTGGACTTGCCATTGCACTTAGTTCAAAGAGAATGAGAGATGGAGGGGAGTGCGGTATGTCAACCCTTCTGGCCATAAGGCAAAATCCCATTCCGATGGCCCCCTAAAACAATGCAAGCCGGTTCTACCTAACGACTAGTTGGTCAATTTATCATCTTCCTATTTTTGTTGCCGATTTAGCAAAGCTCCCATCTAGCTAGGACCACCCTACCATTGGACAGACCTGTTAGGGGTCACGCCCACCTACTTTTCTTTGATGATGGAATCATCTATAGTTTTTGAATTACCTACAACACATTTATTGGAATACATACAACTAGCTTCCTTAATTAGTCCGTTAAATTGCATGTTCATTCATGTAATTTATCTCACAGACACACATACAATTCCAACAGTCCTTGAATAAAGCAAACTTCATTATTATATTAGAAGCTCATTACAATTTCCATCTTTCCGACCCTGTGGAAGATACACAGAATTCCACGAGGGTATTCTGCCCACCAAGATTCCACCCTTATAACTAGTATTTAGGGTTCCAAGATCCCATCTTGGGTCACAAAGGGACTCGTCAAATTCTAAGAACAATGCATGATTTATAGTCAGAGCCCCCTTTGGCACCCACATTTCCTATTGCCCGAGACTATCCCTACTAACAAACCTTTCGTTAACGGAGCCGGTCTAAGCCTCTCGAAGTGATAACCATGACCCCCTTAGAGTAGGGTCTCACCACTAGCTTGGGAGTAGCCTAGCGTGATCCTTCCTTTTATTTTGTTTGACAATAGTCTCAATCAGAAATCTAGATTCTAGCAAACACAAACAGTCCTTTCAAACACATGTCAAATGATGCAATGACAATCACACCATCGTACAACTCACAGCTTCACATAGCCGAGGTAGACCTTATCCTAAGGTAACCTTACATTCTCATGAGGGTTCTCCTCCTCATAAAGAAGTGTTGAGTACATCTCTTACAACATGTTAAATAAGACATGAATTTCCCATTGGGGCTATCTTATCCAACATAAGCAAAAATTTTAAAGAAATATATTGTGTCAATAACTCAACGAGATGACTTATAGGACTCTTAAATAGACATTCAGTTTTCATAACAAGCGTTACTCAACACTTAACCTTGTCGCATTCGACCATAACTATATCGAATGTGCATAAAGACATATGTACAATAACCTTTGTCAATTATTTTTAACGTGATTCTACGATTTAGAATCTCAATTAATCTAGCTACAATTCATAACAAATAGTCCTTTATGCTTGTACTAGTATGCTTTCTAGATGAAGTTATCAATTCATGTAAGTGAAAAATATGGGAGCTAATATTTTTTGTAATTATTTTATGTAGGAAAATAATAATGAATAATCTGGTTTGACAGCATGATGACATTAGGAAATTTGTATTTGCTTGCACTTGCGTTAGTCACACTCGATGTTCCGTTGGTAGTGGCAACTCCGGCAACCTTGTGCACTCCCGTGTCTCTGGCAATATTCGTTGCTTGACCGATTGCGGTGGTTCCCATGGATTTTCCACTTCGCCGCTTTGGAGCCGTCGTCCACGAGTGCTTTGAGAGATAGGGAATGTGGAATAGATTTGAGACGAGAGAGCGTAAAAGAGATGGCTTAGTTGAAGATCGAGACAAGGAGAAGTGAGCTAACTTCCTCCCTCACAGCCTCTCGGGGTAATCCCTCTCCCTCTCTCTCTCTCTCTCTCTCTCTCTCTCTCTCTCTCAAGCTCCTTCTCACAGCCTCTTTGAGGGGTATCCTTCTACCTCTCTCTCGCAACCTCTCGGGGTCTCCTTGTATCCCTCTAACTGCTCCCTATTCCTTTTATTTATAGTGAATTGGAGAAGAAGGGCTGTGGCTGAGAAGTAAGCTCTTTGTGGAGGGGATCTTGGAAAAATAAGTGATTTGATGCTCAAATCATAAATCTATGGTGCCGTTGGATCTGAAAGGTGGGTAAAACTCCAAGACACTTGTTTGGAAATCTTTCAATTCACTCCTTCTTCTCCCTGTTTGAAGTGTTGTTTTTTGTCTATAGACTGTGATCGCGGCATGCATGATTTCGCCAATCCCTCTCTTTTTTTTTCTTTTCTTTTTATAAAATCTCCAAAACTAACTAAAACATCACTTGTCCCTTTTTTTTAAAAAATGACATCCAGTTCTAGAAATCTCCATATCTTTTTAGGATAATATCTAAAATATAATAGTCTTGTCCAAAAATCTAATATTTTTAGACCATCTATACAATACACATTAATACTAGTGATTAATATAGCTCATAACTCTCATTCACATTGCAACTTCCGTGAAGGGTGGCTACGGTCCTTGTTAATTAAACAAAAATATCGAGTTACGAATCTTGGTTTTATTTATTTATTTATTTTTAATGTCAATTAGTTATTAATGTTAGTTAATTTTTTTCTTCAAACTTTAGTTAGTAACCTTACTAACTTATTAATTAACTAACTAACATTTGAACTAATCAACTAACTTTTATTGCGTGGAAATATTACAGCCTGCCAGCATAGTACACAAGGGTTTGTGTAATATCTCTCTGTAGAGACAAAATTTTGTCAAGCTACATTAGCTGGAGATAGCTCATATGTAGAGCTATCAAAGCCCTATGGCAGTCGTTGAGATTGTGTCATGTGATGTGTGCATAGAGTTGTGTGCATAGAGTGTACAAACTGCTAGCGGTTCAGAACAACACCGATTTCTGTATATTTGACAATATCGTGTCCTGGAGCACCTGATGTCGAGCTTATTCATGCTGGATGGAAGCGCCTTGAGGTAAGGAGATGATTCTTAGAAGAATCACGGACTAAAATGATTTGGTTTTACTCACATAGACTCCTCCAAGGTCAATAGGTATGGTAGATAGCCATGGCAGTTCAAAGGTAGAATGTGGATTGAGTAAAGTAGAGTAAGAAATTGAAGACTTTCTGTGACTATGAACTGAGCTAAGATTCAAGAGAGTTGAAGGAGTAGTAAATAGGACTAAGCCATGCTCACCATGGCTCTGATACCATGTTGAAGGACATGGATCTCGAGCATGGTTGTAGTTATGGAGGTTGGAATGTAGTAACTAGAACCATGACAACATAGGCAAATGTCACTAACTGTTACTCAGTTGAATTAGGTTCCAAGTTAGAATGCTTGGACTCATAAACACAATCCCGAGTAGGACATGACAGGGACTCATAGTGAAGTACAAAGTACAATAGCATTTTTTCAATGGTGAACCAAGTACATGCTCTTATAGCTTTTCAGCTTCTCCACTCTCCTCACTTTGCTTATGGGATACAACTCTCCTCATCCTGCAGCATACATCATTTGACCTATTTTTCAACACACACACACACACACACACACAAATGGGACCCTATGATTTGTTCCATCTCTCTCTCTCTCTCTCTCTCTCTCTCTCTCTCTCTCTCTCTCTCTCTCTCTCTCTCTCTCTCTCTCTCTCTCTCTCTCTCTCTCTCTCTCTCTCTCTCTCATTTACGAGAGGGATAGGCTAACATGGCTAGAGAGAAAAAGAGAAAGACAATAATATTAAACTATCATTTAACTTGGTTAATTTTTATCTTAAACAATTACTATAGTTGATCTAAATGCACTAAAATCTCTCTTCCATTCTAAAGGATAGATGTCATTTGAAAACCTTATATTTTCCAATCCAATGAAACAACTTTAAAGAGGGCTAAAAGATTATCCCTTTGGGATTTTGTAATGTATGAATCCATTTTGTGAATTAGAAACATGAGTGAGATATAGCTTAAGGGTTTTAGATAATAGGTGAAAGGTAGACGTTGAGTGGAAGCACATAAGTGAAAGTAAGAGCAAAGCAAGAGTTATGGTAGATAGACCAAGAGAGTAAGAGAGAGAGCCACTATATGTGGGAACTGCAACTATCACAATGTGTGACCGGCCTTTCCTTATTCAAATGTCACTAAAAAAATAAATGAAGTGACAGTGATGGGTGCTTGCCATCTGTAGTGTACAAGTGAGTGGGTATTGTTAATGTAATGAATACACATGCAGCTTTATCCCCAGCAATCTCCCACTTAAAGGCGAATGTGTCCCTAGTGAGGAGAGAACAAGAAAAAGTGATAAAGTACAAATGTACACATATTACAATAGGATGATGAATAGAAATCATCTAATCCTACACCCATCATCTTCCTAAGGGAAGAAAACATTCTGTTGAGAAACTTTTAGTGAGAAGATCTACTGGATTCTCGCTACTCAAGATCTTGACAAGCTCAATAGACTTATCCTCTACCACCTCCCTCATGAAGTGATAGCACATCTCAATGTGCTTTGTCTTCTCATGGAAGACTGGATTCTTGGCCAACTAAATGGCACTCATAGAATCTGAATGTAGTGTAGGAACCACATCAATAATACCAAGGTTTGAGACTAGATGGCCTAAGCAGAGAGCTTCCTTGCAAACCTCAATGACTGTAATATACTCTACCTTTGTACATTAGAAACGGCCATGCATTTCTACACCTTGGACATCTAAGAAACAACATCTCTAGTAAAGATGAGGACATAGCTAGAGGTGGACTTTCTATTATGTCCTGCATAATCAGAGTTAGTTTACCCCATGATTCCTATATCTAGGCTACCATAACATATGTACATATTTATAGTGCCCTTAAGGTACCTCATGATACCCTTCATGGAATCACCAAAAGAGATAGTATAACTTGCATCATTCAACTATTTAACTGAAAGTAGGATTTTAGTCAAAGCCAGAATATGGCATACATTATGCAAAGTAAACACATTGCTAGAAGGAAACTACATCTGGATATCTCCAATACCAACTATATCTAATACCATGTCATTACCCAATAATCTGACAAATCCTATGATGTTGCGATAGGAGTGGAACCACTCTCGATGAGGGGTGACACGAAATGGAGCCCTTGAATCAAGCAGCCAACATTAAGCATAGGTAGATGAGGCCTCAGTCAATTGTGAAACATCAAGCGAAGAAGTTGCAAGTATGTAGTCATCATCAAAATCAATTTGCATGACATTAATATCTTCAATCTTGACACTAGGCTTGCTAGGGACAATACTACGATCATCATTCTTTTCATGTACTTTATTCTTTCCCTTTTCTTTACACTTTTCATCACACATTTTATGGCATTGTGGCCAAATATGACCCTCTTTTCCACAATAGTGACAAGTCAATGGAGACTTATAGCCATGAGACTTATTGCGAGACTGTCCACGTGCTTGAGAACGAGACTTTTGATAGTCTATTCCATGGTGATCATTACCACTCCTACCATTATATCCTCTAACTGTCAAAGCGCGAGAGGTGTGGGAAGCATCAACATTCTTTCTACTAGTCTCTTCATTTAAAAGTGCACCCTTTACATATTGCAATTTCAGTGTGTCAGTAGGCATATTTGTACACATAGCAGTGCAAAATGTGTCCCATGACTCAAGTAATGTAACTAACAAGAATAAGGGAGGAAGATTGTCCTTAAATTCAATTCCTTGTGAAGATAAGTGACTGAAAATAGAATGAAACTCATTCAAGTGGGTGGACATTAAGGTCCCCTTCTTCATAGAAAGATCCATGACTTGCTTCAACCAATACATTTGAGAGGGAGGGCTCTACTTGTCTTAGACATTGCGGATCTTATCCTATAACTCCCATGTGGTTTTCCTATCAAAGACAACATTATAGTGGACATTCTTAGAGAGCGACAAAATGATTGTAGATTTACATAACTCATCTAGTTCAGCCCAATATTCTATATCCAATCATTCAGACTTTACATTCTCATGTCTCTTCTACAATTTCCGCACTAGAACATGTCAGATTTGTTTCATTAGCTATAATTTGTGCCATCCAACTACTCAATGTTAAAGATAGGATTATCATTCGACCCACTATCCATAATGCAAGAGATAAAAGCACAATCCAAGACGAACATGATACTATACATGACAATAAACAACCCCAAAATCACAACCAAATTAAGGGCTAAGTAAGAGAAATTGCCAAAATAGTGAGTTGTCCACAAATTGTAACAACTATCAAATCCAAGTGACGTCCCTTAGATAGAATGCATAAAATTGAAATTATAGGCTACTATAATAAACTGCAATAGTATGCCAATAACCAATTATGAGCAACCAAGAAAGAAAAACCAGGAACAATTGGCATTGAAAGCTATCATAGCTATAGTGTGTCAGTAACTAGACATGCAGTAGGCATAGATGTCATGCACATATGAGATCTTAGGGTAAAGAGAAGAGAACTACCAAATGCATAACCCATTGAGAAAAGGCCAATACACAGCCCAAATGTATATAAATATCACTGACAACAACACATTGACGGACATAAGTGCCAAGTCCAAAGTAAGTAATCAAAATAGTCCACTGTAGGGTAACTATATCCAATACATATTAAGAGAGCATGTACATGAAGTAAGCATCCCATGTTCTTGGTGAAAGTAAGCTCAAGCTCAATTGCATATATCCAAAGCTCTATATAACATCCAAAGTAGTGTAGATGACTCCAACTGGAATAAAATCGAATGCCAAATGAACAACATGACATTTAAGTATCCAACATACACGAAACATAAGTTGGCAGCATAAAACCCAATAGATTCTTCAAGCTTGTAACTGTATAAGCTACTGAAGTAAGCAAGGCATGCAGCCACAACCAAGATCAATATAACAGAGCCCAAATCTTACCTCAAAAGCATGCCATAGCAATAAAAAAGTATACATAACAACCGAAGTAGCAATACATCCATTGAGTATCTCGCAAAACATCAATGAGCATTAGGCATAAGCTTTTTACTAATAAATTCTTGCTACCATATAATTGAAACACTGAAATGATAGTGAAATTTGAGCTATTTCAAGCTCAAGTTAGTCCCAAAAGCATAACCATACCATCTTGGCACCAAAATAGCATCAAACATACATTATGGAATTTACTATTTGCTGTCCAAACTAGAGCTATTCTATTCTATTCTATATGAAACAAGAATAAAATTTTTATATATAATCAATCTATGAGTGTCCAAATCTATATCTCTCATCACACTCTTTGTTTTTAGCTATAGAATGCCTAAATCTGATATCATATGCAAAAGTTATGGCCAAAATACAACACAGCTATCAAGCTGCCATACCTGTCCATGACTTCTACAATATACTCTGTATCCACTTGAAATGGATAAAATGGCTACTCCTTAGATCGATAAGTACTCAATAAGGCTTAGCTAAGCCTCAAGAAGCTCCTCAATAAGCACGGAGCAAGTTGGAACAAGCCGAAAGAAGGAAGAAACAATGGATTCCATGAAACCTCAAGTTGAAGCTTTGAATCCAAGATGAAGCGAAGGATGCAGGAGTTCCTTGAATGGTTGGCTCTGATACCAATTGAAAGATATCTATTGAGAGAAAGCGCACAAGTGGAAGCAAGATCAAAGCAAGAGCTATGGTGGATGGAGCAAGAGAGCAAGAGATAGAGAGATATCGTACGTGGGAACTCCAACCGTCATAATGTGTGACCGACCTTCCCTTATTCAAATGTCACTAGAAGAATAAAGAATGAAGTGACAGTGATGGACGTTCACCACCTGTAGTGTACATGTGTGTGGGTATTGTTAATGTAATGAATACACAGACAATTAGACACATGTGCGTTAGCCCCAATAATAAGAAGGGTTAGCATTATGGGGTGGAGGTGTCTATAGTAAAAGAAAAAACTTCATCACTCATCTAAAGTGTATACAATGTAGTAAGAAGTTACAGAATCCTAGAGGGCATAGGGGTATTAGTGTCTCATACATGGTGATGTATTACTACCTTAGCCTATCTACATATATTCCCTATGTGCAAGTGTAAGAGAGGTAGAGAGAGAGGACCTTTGATAGTTAAGTTTTATGGTTTGAGAAAGAGGACTCAAAACATGCACACACACACACATTGCATTTTAAACTATTATCTTTAACATAAATGTGTCAAAATCTTTCTAGCTTAAACTAAATAATAGATGTTAGTTAGAGATATTACATTCTCATTCAATGCTATGTTTTTTGAGAGGGTTATAAATTAGCCTTATATTGTGATAGGGTGCCCATGATAGGGTTCTCTCTCTCTCTCTCTCTCTCTCTCTCTCTCTCTCTCTCTCTCTCTCTCTCTCTCTCTCTCTCTCTCTCTCTCTCTCTCTCTCTCTCCACACATGTATCCTAATGTGCACAATACATCAATCCACAACTCAATATAATGCACCTAAGTTTGTCTGCTTACACACACACACACACACACACACACACACACACACACACACACACACACACAACTCTCTTTGCATGTATATATTTATATACATTATATTTACCATGTCTATCTACATATATTGAATATCTAAGTATAAATGTACTCTTAAATATTATTTACATGCATGGACATAGGTATCTCATGCATATAGAGTGTGCTCCTTTCCCTCTTCCTATTTGCATGCATCCTTATATGCACACACACACACACACACACACACACACACACACACACACACACACACAGAGAGAGAGAGAGAGAGAGAGAGAGAGAGAGAGAGAGAGAGCATGAAATGAAGAGTGCTGAGAGAGGTGGATAAATTGTGTTAGATTAGTTAGAAAACTAAAGCTACTGTTCGAGGGAAGGGGGTGTTTAAATTGCCCATGGATTTTGTATACAACAAAGTGGTCTTGCTTAGCCAAGAGAATTCCATTAAAAATATGAAATGCTAGATTAGGTCAAGTTAAGAATGATCGAATGTCAACTATCCTAGTGTGTCATCCTAGATCCAAATTAATGTTATTTTAGGGGGCCTGAGTTGAGACTATACCTTATTAATAAAGTGGTTTATGCATATTACTCCCCCTCATTTCTCACTCTCTTTAAACCAATGCAATGTTCTACTTAAGTTTGAGAGATGATAGCAAAGTAGTTATCTTAAGCTAATATTAGATAACCATGGTAGAAGACTACAGACACAATTAAGGCTTGCTTTAGGTTGATCATTGTGGGGTTGAGCTGGATGAGGTAATGCAGTTTGATTATTACAATGGAGTTTTGAGCAAAAGTTACATTGATTACCTCTTGATAAATTTGTGCCATTAGGATTCGGTGGATAGACATGTTACAAATATAGATATGCACCTAGATATGACTATAGTATCTAGATTTGCAAGGCCATGCACTCTCTAGAATTTGGATGAAAAGGGATTAATTTCTACACACCTTGGATTGACTTTATGATCTTTCTACATTATGAGAGGTGTTGGATATGGAATGGCATGTATTGCTTTGTCAATGCTGATCATCTTCCCTATATTAGAACCAACCCTAAGTAGATATAGTTGATAGAAAATCTAAAAGTTGTTTAATGTTTATTTTGAAGGAATCTATGGTTAACCATACTATTAATGTATCTAATTTACATGGGTAAATATTTATAATAGGATTCTTATCATGATGTAATGTCTCTTAGGTATTGGAAAAACGTAAATAAAAGAAAACTATTTGTGTAAGCTCAATAGCTCCTAAAAATTTATGTTAAAATGTAAGAAGGTTTATATGGAATCTTTATAATGTATATTAAACTAGTTCGTTACGTGTTGTAAACCAAGACGTTTCAGTTGACATTAATTCTATTGAGTTACAAGAGAAGAAATCCCTTCTCAAACAAAGTAAAAAAGAAAAAGAGAATGGGAACAAAAACCAGTTGTTTGTCGTAATGTAGACAAAATGGAAAACGATGATGGTCGTGATGTTTAAGATCGCGAGGCGTATCTTAATCAGCGTGTCCCATGTCCTTGCTCTCAATGCAAGTTGGCAATCAGATGAAAGCATCACTTGTCTATAGAACACGTACGATGCTTCGGCGAGTTCCAATCGGGGATCATGGATCAAGCAATCTTAGACTAAGAGAAAAAGTAAGGAAAGTGTGTATCAATCATGCCTTACATTTGCAAAGTAATTGAATATCATATACTAAAATATTAATCGTGGCCGTAAAATTTATACAGGGAGGTAACGTCTCATCCCAAGGAGGAATGCACCTATTGCAGCTAGTTAGAAGAGTTCGTGGGTGTGCAATGGATGAGTGCCTGAGCCAATCCACCTATTGCGACTAGTTAGAGGAATTCACCTATTGCGGCCACTTAGAAGAGTTCGTGGGTGTGCAATGGATGGAGTGCCTAAGCCAATCCACCACTTGGAAGGTATGACTCAGTCTATACCATCAATACCAAATGAGACATACAGACTTTTGGACCTCCCTCCAATCTTAGAGCCTAAGATGGAGGCAATGATCGATGCATTAATACCCATGGATGTTGAGACATCTGATCCGCTAAGAGAAGAAGCATCTATACCATTATATAATGGGTGTCGAGTATATCGTCTGAAGACACTGCTTGCACTCCTATGTGTGCAAGTAAAATACAAGTGGAGCGATGCAAGTGTGATCGAGTTATTCAGGTACATTCTACGTACGCTTCGTTGATTTCTTTTTGGCACCATTATAAAAAACAATTGTGCTTTTTCAAGGTGTTTTATGATTTCTTTTTAGGTTGCCAAAGTATCATATATTACCACTTGGAAATACCATGCTTGAGTCTCATGATGATGCGTGATATATTTTACGAAAGCTTGGCATGGACTACAACAACATCCATGCATGTGTCAATGATTGTGTGTTGTTTCGAGGAGAGTACAAGACTATGGAGACATGTCCAAAGTGTGGTGCTCACAGGTATCGGCAAGACTTGCAAGGGAAATCATCCCTCAGAAAGTTCTTAGACACTTTCCACCTATCCCCTATATATGTCACATGTTTCGTACATCAAGCATGGCAATCTTGACAATGTGGCATGCACAAAATAGATCCACAGATGGAGTCCAATGAATATCAACAGACTCACGTATATAGAGCCACATTAACTCTACCTTTCCAGGCTTTGCACAAGAGTCAATGAATCTTTGGCTTGGTCTTGCTATGGATGGCATGAACCCATTTTGTCTCCGCTCAACTTCCTACTGTGTGTGACTTGTAGTTCTTGTTAACTACAACGTCCCATCATGGCTTTCTATGAAGAAAGGACACATGATCCTTAGCTTGCTTGTTCCTGGCCGCTACCTACAAAGTCAAGAATATAGACGTCTATCTCCGTCCATTAATGGATGAACTTAAGATTTTGTGGGAGGAGGAGGTCACCATGGAATATATGAGCAAGCACCCACCAATATACGAGTCATTCTCATGTGGACCATGTATGAATTTCTAGGATTTAGGGAGTGCTCAGGTAAGTAGAATTCCGTTCTCATTGGTAATATCTATCATAGCTAGTTCAAGTTTGTGTTCACTAAGTAGGGGTGTTGGGACAGTTCTGGTTATCTCAGGTTATCATGCATGTCCATTGTGTGGGCCATAGTTAGAATCCCAAAGGTTACAAACCATGAAGAAGATGGTATATCAAGGGCACACCGCTTTCTTGCTGAAGGGTCATGAACTGAGGGAAGGTTTTCTTGGATGACCTCTAGCACCAATGAACGCCCAAATTTGGTACGAGTTGAAAATGGTCCACATGGAGTCACATCCAAATAGAATGCGATGGTTCTCGATTTTCTATGAGTTGCCATATTGGACCTACTTACAAATCAACCACTTATTGGATCCCATGCATATTTTCAAGAATGTGGGTAGCTTACTATAGGATCACATCACAAGAAAGAGAGACAATATAGGGGCACAAATGGATTTGAAGGAGGTAGGTAAGATGGAGGCGCTTTGGCCACAGTCAAATGTTGATGGTCGTTTGTAACTACCTTGCACTCCTTGGGTATTGTCCACTAAAGAAGAGCACACTGTGAAGGAAATTATCAGGTCTATCTGCACTTCGACAGGTATGATTCATTTACTTAGATCCACTTTTTCTAAAGATGATCAACTATCAGGGCTAAAATTCCATGATTAGCATAAGATATGCCAAGTTTGTACTTGCCTCGATTGTAATAAGTGGCATGTATATTTTTCTATTTGGAGTCTAGTCAGTGTTCATAATGCTTCTTCATTTGTAGCAGTTTGTACTACCAATCGCGATCACATGATGTCTTACTCCAGAAATACACAAGGCAATTTATAAGTTGTCAAATTTAGTGCAATGGATCTCACAGTAGGAGATCAAGACATCCTCTATTGAATTCGCAAGGTGGGGAGTAGTGGAGACAATCTGTCTCTTTGAGAAGTACCTATCGACTAGCATGCTCACGATACAAACCCATCTCTTGGTACATCTTATAGATGAAGTGGAGATTAGGGGACCCATCCATGCACGATGGATGTTCTTCTTGGAGTGCTTCATGAAAACCCTAAAAGGCTTTGTGCGACAATGAGCTCGGCCAAATGGTAGCATGGTTGAAGGTTGGCTAGTGTCAAAGGCATTAGTGCATATTTCACAGTGGCTACCAATGGTGGATTTAGACAACGGTATACTATGGTCGCTGAAGCACAATGATAGACTGACCAGAGATGTGGTGGTTGGAAATGGGGCATAAAAACGATGGATATTGCAATGGAGGAGAAAGTGAATCGTTTTTGTATGTTTCACTTTGCATCCATGGAGACGTGACTCGCCAAGTACGAGCAAGCCAGGAAAGATTGGGAAGAAGCACGATTGGAATTTCAACGCAATGCTACGCGCCATCGACCAATTTGATATCCTGAGGGCATGGAGGAGATGTCATGGTTTATATCTATGCGATGGTTACATGGAGCTTTGATCCCATCTTCTTGTGCGAAGGGGTGGAGGTCTCTATTGAGGAGTGGGAATTCTTGACGGGATGTAGTCCGAAGGTGACTGCATGTTTTATAAGCTATCGTATCTAGATTTTATATGCGACAACTAATTTAATCGTATCAATGTACAGTACAAAATATATAGTATGGCATGGTTTTATGGGTGACATTTTTGTGTCAAGCATATCGATAAAATGTACTCCACAACAGATTATGGTATCATGGCAAAGTTCGAGCAAGAGAGCCGATGGTGAGCTGCAGATCCAAAGACCATTATAGATGAGATGGAGTATTTTGGGAACTTGCAAAGTGTTATCTCAGTGGATTACTGTAGCTTCTCCTGATCATATTCGATATGTAGTGGTTCAAAGTGGTATTAGAAGTAGTCGGGGCAACCATTCAACGAGGTCTTTTTGAATTTCTCAAAATAGATTCCGAGAAAAGATGGATGGAATTGCACGACATGTTTTCTTACCGGCCCATTGTGAACAGGTGCATGAATTATTTTTATTTTTTATTTTTTACGATACAGATATGTCACAAATGTCATCATCTCTCTTATATGCGATTTTGAATAGGTAATTTTCTATCCAAACCCTCAACAACCTCGATGGTGGTATGTTGTGCCTTCAGCTCCCCGAAGTGCAAGAGTATATGATAAAAGCAATATTCCCAGCGTAGGTGATATGACTTGGAGCTTGTAGAGGAGGCAGAATTGGGTAACGATGATGGAAAGACAAGAGGCTAGGAATTCTTTGAGAACGAGGTGGACTCATCCTTTTGTAGTGGTGACCTATCTATCGACCTTCCAGTGTATGTGGAGTTGTGTTAAGAGATTAGCATGGGACCATAGGCTACATCATACTTGCAGCATCCACCTACTCAATTCGTTGATGAATTGCTTATAAGGGAACTCTAGAATATGCATTTTAAGTAACATCATTTTTTTTAGAGTTATGTTACTGTGCTTTGCTTGAATCTTTACATTGATTATGCTAATATCACTTTCTGTCTATGAAGGTGACCTTTGACAATATTTGGAGAGCAGGATGAGTTGAGGAATGAGCGACAAGGAGTTGCAAGAGATATTCACACGTATGTCTCCAGATCAAATGGCTCGATTCAAAGATATGGTAGACCAGAAGCTGTGTCGGACACCATTAGGCCTAACTGTTAGATCTACTTCAGCACACTCTGATGCTTTGATTTCCAGTAAACAAGGTCGATGCTCTAGACTGAGCACGAATGGAGGGAATGGTTTTGGGGGATGCTACGGAGACCTGGATGCTATGAGCCCACGGTTGGGTTGAGATACGGGTGCTACTCCTTGCTCTCATGCAGGTTCGAGAGAGGGTGGCTTAGGTGGTTGCTGTGGAGGCACTGATGCAGTGTCTCCGTCTTATCATTTTAGTGGAGTTGCATCATTTGTAGGATTTGTTACACCTGTGGAGATGTCTACTCTAGTGACTCTAGCTTTTGCTCAGCCATCCGTAGAGGTAGCACCCCTATGGATACTACTCCGAGAGATACTACCCCTGTGGGTACACCAGATGTACAAGGGTCTCCTAGATATGCCCAAGAGTGCGGTCGTAGTAGGTGGGAGAGGACACATCTTAGGCATACCCCAGAGGGATATGGATACCTTGTAGATGTGTAATGTGCCCGCCTATCGGCTGTCCAAGCCCATTTTATTGGTCCATCGAGAAACAATTCTAGGCATCACCACCCAGCACTCCCATGGAGTGTTTTAGGGTTTGTCGCCTAGGGTTTCCCAAGTCCATCTTGCAAGGGAACGTCCATGGCCGAGAACCCACTAGGATCAACCTAAAATTTGGGTTTCTAGTAGACAAAGTCTCCTATCAGCATCCTAGCGTCGGGTTTTGGACATCCTACTTTACATAGAGATACCCAATCCGAAGCAGATCCATACCGTACTTGGTTCAAAGAGAATGGGAAACAAGAGGGATGCACCGCTCAACCTCTCTGCCCATAAGGCCTAGTCCCATTCCAGTCCCCTAAAACGCCTGAATTGGGTTCTATTCTAATATTATCTTAAGGTCGTTCATCTATAAAACCTTGTGAGAAGCCTCCCAGCTCTCCACGACCATCCTTCTGTAGGATGGGGACCCTTTAGGGGTTCCGCCCACCCGCTTCCCTCAATGGGCGTTCTTTAGTTACCTAATTAGGTCCTATCACATTTATGCGGGACATTTAAAAATAGCTTCCTTAATTAAGTCTTTTAAGAAGCAAGGTTTGTTTACGTAACCTATGGCACTGATACAAAAACAGTTCAGACAAGTTCTTTGGAAGTAAACTTTATATTATCATCTTAACTAAAATATGAGTCTTGTCCAAAAGGGATAGATTCCACAATCCGTGAGGATGCATCTTATTTTCTCCAAGTATCCGCCCTTGCACTAGTAACAGGGCCTTGAGATTCTATCCTGAGTCACGTAGATTGTTTGAGTATGACTCAGAGGCAGGGAATTTATAGCCAGAGCCCCCCTAGCATCCAAGCATCCTCCTACATTCAAACTAACCTACGGAGAGACCTCTTATGGCGGGTTCGGTGCACGTTCTCGTCACGGTTATTTGGAATCCCCTTGGCTAGGGTTGGCGGTTAGCTGGGGGTAGCTTGGCCCGCCCTCCTTCTTGAATTCAACCTGATTCATTATTCAATTTCCCGTTGTGAGCTTGGGTCATTCATTCCTTTCATAGACATCGAACCTAGATTTACAGCATAAACAAACAATGAAGGCGAGTGCTCTCAAGACATCTGCTAAGGTGGAATCTTCATCTTGGACGCTAACATTGCCCTTCTTGATCATTCCTGCCTTGGCTTCATTTTCCATTATTTCTCAGGGGATGGGGAATACCCTCTACTCGACCTCACTACTATGTATTAGGGTAGAGCAATTTCATTATAGTTTTAAATGATGGCTTCCATGGGTTACTATCCTTTGATCCCCCTATCTTAAGATCTTGGTCTAGGGTTTTGTTGGGTCAATTGGTAATCATATTTTCCTATCTTAGAACTCTATCACGTTCTAGGTTTCCCCTAGGGTCTCCTCATCTTCAAGATAACGGATACTTATATTTACTCTTTTTGCAAGACAATGTACACCAAGTCTACTTACCATTCCGAGATAGCTACAAGCATCGAATGTAGCTTGGCAAGTAGTCATTCTCCTTGTGGGTACTACATTTGAGCTTCCTTGTGTTAGTTTCAAGATGTTTCATGGGTTACTATAGTTTTAAATGATGGCTTTCGTGGGTTACTATCCTTTGATCCCCCTATCTTAAGATCTTGGTCTAGGGTTTTGTTGGGTCAATTGGTAATCATCTTTTCCTATCTTAGAACTCTATTGCGTTCTAGGTTCCCCCTAGGGTCTCCTCGTCTTCAAGATAACGAATACTTATATTTACTCTTTTTGCAAGATAATGTAAACCAAGTCTACTTACCATTCCGAGATAGCTACAAGCATCGAATGTAGCTTGGCGAGTAGTCATTCTCCTTGTGGGTACTACATTTGAGCTTCCTTGTGTTAGTTTCAAGATGTTTCGTGGGTTACTATAGTTTTAAATGATGGCTTCTGTGGGTTACTATCCTTTGATCCCCCTATCTTAAGATCTTGGTCTAGGGTTTTGTTTGGTCAATTGGTAATAATCTCTTCCTATATTAGAACTCTATCGCGTTCTAGGTTCCCCCTAGGGTCTCCTCGTCTTCAAGATAACAGATACTTATATTTACTCTTTTTGCAAGACAACGTAAACCAAGTCTACTTACCATTCCGAGATAGCTACAATCATCGAATGTAGACGGCGAGTAGTCATTCTCCTTGTGGGTACTACATTTGAGCTTCCTTGTGTTAGTTTCAAGATGTTTCATATTCTGGAAATGATATACCTAAGCTTTTTTTGGGCTCATCGTGGTTGGCTATTAGGGTAGAGACCAACGAGCATGTTGACGTCAAGGCAAACTATGGTCGTAAGGACAAGCTGATTTATTTTGCGACTAAGGTCCTAGGAGGGTCGAGCTAAACCTTGGCTTCACTTATCAGCCAAGACTTTATTTACCACACTATTCCTTTCAAACAACCTCAACAATTCACGTGCACATCCTAATCTACCTTTTTAGATGCATACCCCATTATGTGGTGCAATTGAAGCTATTCATGATGCCATGCAAGTGCCAATGCAAGTCTCCCCTAAGTTGTCAATGCGATGAGAGGTCCCTATTCATAGAAATCCCTTCCAATACATTTACGCAACTCAAAAGACATGACTTAATTACTCAAATGCGAGTGTACATGCATTCATTGAAAATGCAAGTTAATTCTCTACGATGGTCTATGGAGTACAAATGACCTAGATGGAATATTTATATACACCGACAATCTATGATGCATCTACAGAAGTTAGATCTTATTTCTTGACTTGTTTTCGCTATACCTGTAGATACTCAATCTATTTTCGACATCCCATGATTATTAAACCCCTTTTCGGCTACCTTTCAAAATATGCAAACTACTCGATGCGAGGTATGACTTTATTTCTAATTAAGCCTATGCTTAAATATTTGATTTTAGTTTTCTAACATGGTAGTGGTACCTGGTTTTGAAGAGCCGAGTTAGTGTTTCCACCTGATAAACCGTTCTGTTGATAGTGGCATCTTTTCTTGACCCTTTCTTCGTAGTCGCGGCTTTTCCAGTCTCTTGGGAGAGCTTACGATTTGGGGCCATTGTGGAGTTGGAGGCGCTCCCTTTTACTCTCCTTCACTACCTCTCCCTCTCCTCTCTTTCTCACAAGATGGCAATAAGGGGAGGGGAAAAATAGTGTATTCAAGGTAGGGAAGGGGGAGATTTACAAGGGAAGAAGGGTAATAGGTAGGGAGGAAAGGAAGAGAGGAAATTGTTGGCCCTCTCAAGAAGGGGGGTTTTATAAGGGTGAGGTGGGTAAAGATGGGGGAGGGGGGGAAAGGAGAGAAGGTGTCATGGTAAGGAGGTCTTAACTCCTCTATGTGGTCCTCGTATGCTGGTTGTCATGCAACATTACAGAAGGTTTAGTTGTCGTTATCTCATCCTATGTCCACATGCTATTTAATTCCAATTTAACTATTGCATTCTCCTTCTCCACTCCCACCATCGAACGCCTGCCATCATTTTCCTTTCCTTTGTCTTCTCTTAGTTCAACTCCCCCTCCCTTCGCCATCTGATGGCATCGATAGGGGGAGGAGAGGCATAATTAGCAATAATTTATTTTTATTAAAAAAATTAGAGTTAAAAAAGGGGGAAAGTTGATGGCGACAGCGGCGAGATAAAAGGGGGGGGGCGACGTCATTATGGTTGCAGGATGGCGGAACAAAAAAAGGGGGGTTGTATTCATCATGGCGGCGTATTACAAGATGACAAGAGAGGAGTCGTGATCATGAATGATGAGGGGAGGAGGGTGATGTCTCGTATGAGAGATTTGTGCCAATAAGTTTTTCGACACAATGTCTTGGACCATTGGAAGAACATAGCTGAGGGGAGCAAGGACTACATAGTTGCATCCTTGCATGAGGAGTTTTCGGTACCCATCGCGATAGAGAGTTTTTCCACAGGCTGGATGATGAAGTACATGAGTGAGTACATGTTACATAGACGATCAAACACACACAAGGCACTCAAGAGTAGCACCTCAAAGCCCGAGTGGCTAGATGCAGATGACTGGCAGAGACTCAGAGAGGAGGCTACAGATTCTCTAGGCTGTTGGCAACAACAGCGGTAGTGAGGGCATGACTGGAGACAGGGGTGGTCCATCATCTTGGGAGTGGCGACCACAGGACTTATCTGGAGGACATTGTAAGTTTTTTTTTTGTTCTTCTCACTTTCTTATTTGTAATATCACTTGTATTGACAATCATGTTTCTAACAATGGTATTCTGTTTTCTTTGCGGCCTCCCGTCTATGAGATACGAGCCTTGGAATTGTGGTTTCTATACCTACATAAGTGGTTCTTTTATTTTACAGAAAATGGTTGGAGAAAGTGCTTGATTTTGTTTGTTCTTGATTTCCATGTTGCATTATCTCTGAAATATGAAAGAGAATCAGAAAATACAATTAGAATTTGGGATTTTTGTTCTCTGATGTTGGTTTCATGTCAAAAAAGCATGGGTGGAGAACTTACTTCCACATGTATAAGTTTGTGATTTAAATATCATGCAGGTTTTGTTTTTGGTATGGAATTTATCTCTCTCATAATGAAGCAATGATATCTTTGTTATAGATTGCTTGTATAGGTTCTAGAAGGAGAGATGTTATATATAGCTCAATGATGAGTTTGATGCATGCTTCTACAGAGGTAGAATTGATGTAAAATATCAAGAGTTATTGCAACAATTATCCTCCCATCTGAATGTGCAACGTTACGTTGTCGTGGGCTATGTGCACACCGTGTAAAAAAAATCTAGAGTGTGGCTTCCTTTTAGATTTAGAGACCCAATGCCATTTTAGACATTAGTGTTAGTGTCCATGGTTCAAAAATATTAGATTTTAGTCAATTTTTAATATTCTAGATATTATCTCTTGTAAAAAAAATCTACAAAACTATAGACAACTTCTAGATTAGGATGATATGTAAAAGGCGAAATCTCGCGATACACGATCGCTGTTTTCAGGCAGTGAAGAGCACTCCAAAAGTGGGAGATGAAGAAGTAGTGATCTAGCAAGATTCTGGTCAGGTGTCCTGGTATTTAACCTCCCTTTCGGAGCCATCGGAAGGATCAGATTGGCGATTTGAGCAGCATAGAGGAAGATATTATTTTGTACACATTTTTTTCTATTAGAGTTATATTTTCTCATAATGCTGAAAGAAACTGACATGCTTAATCTCTGTTAGTATTCTTCTTTATTTTCTAATTCTTTTTTGGAAGTATTCTTCTACATCTTCAATCTCTTCAAACCCCTTCTCTTCTACTCCTCTCCTTGAATCTACCTTCACCTTGCTGTCACTTATCTTCAAGAACTTAGCTTGAAACTTTCAACCCTTCTCTTATCTCTACCATCTCTGGAGTCTAAGCTCTTGAATCCCCATACATTCTTCTCTTGCCAAACCCTTGTGGTGACCTTCAACCCTATGCGCTGTGACATTGGTGAACCTGACATGAAGGTCGGTGTAAGAGAACTCCAAGATGGGGGATTCTTCAGGAGATACTCTACAACAATTGGTGCGCATACTGCAGCAGACTCAACAACAACAAATCCAAATGTTACAACAACAACAACAAGGGTAAGAAGAAGAGAAGATTGATTCCATGGCTATCAAGGCCCTAAAAGAAGTTGGGCATGAATTAAAATAAATTAATTATCAAAATGTCTCTATTTTCATTCGTTTGTATGTTGAGAAAATGCACTTATTTGGTGTACCGCAACATGCATGGAGCCGTTATTTTGCCAGACTAGCCAACCATGGTCTTCAAGAAAGAATCCACGGTCTTTTCCAAAAAGATGCGGATTGGGCTGCATTCAAAAAATCCCTACGCAAAGAATTCTTCTTAGAAGACTTTGGCCTTATGACGAAGAAAAGTTTCACTGAATGGGTTGAAAAACCCAACAAAGGTTTAGCTGCAATAGCTCTATACCTTGAATTTGAAAGTAAATTTGGACAACTTGATGCTGAAGACCAACAAAGTATGGAAGGTCATAAGATTGATTTATTCCTTAAGGATCTAGATCCCATTCTGCAAGAAAAGCTTGTTGATCGCCTAGAAGATGCTACCTCCGAATCAGGAGTCAAGACTGCATGGACAGATGTTACTAATGCAGTTAACATGATTGCTTGAAGAGAGCGGATGCGACTAAGATTGGGCTCTACTTCATGGGCTCTACTTCAACTTCAACAACTCCATTGATGGAGCTTGTTCCACCTTCAAAATCCCCTATTCCTTTGACTAATCAACCAACTCTTTCTTCCTCTATTCCTTCTAAAAATGATATCATGGATAAACTTATTAAAAGCATGCATGACCTTCATTTGAATCTTACAAAAATTAGTTCCAAAGTAGAGAAGCTAGATGTTAAAGTTGAAGAACAAGGATGATCATCAACTCAAAGACCCATGAGAGAAGGCTTTAAAAGGCACTGTATTTGGTGCAACAACCAACAACATGACAAGAGGGAGTGTTCTGCCTTCTGTGAAGCTGAAGCACAGAAGCTCATCTTTTGGAAAGACAAAAAAATCCATGCAGCTACCTATGGGCTACAAATTGAGTCAACTAAATCAAGTTTGAAAGCATGTAAAGCTAATGTGCAATCTAAAGTATGGATGCATGCACTAGATCAAATGGAACATGGTAAAGCAGCTAAAGAAGATTTGGCAATGCATTCAAGGAATAACTAGTTGGAAAGAACCGATAGATTCTTTTTCCGCCTTTGCACATTTGGCTGACGTCAATCATAAAGAAGTCTTGATTGAAGAAAAGGGAAGAAGAGAGGATGAACCAGGGCCTTCCTCTTCTAGCCCTCCAAAACAGGTAACTAGAAGAACACCTGAACAACCAAAGTTTGTTGAAAATATAACCCCAAATCAAGAGATGGAAGATGCGTGACAAACAAAGAAGATCAAAGGAAAGAAGAAAGGCAAGCAGCCAGGCTACAAATTGCAGTCTAACATAGAATCCGCAATCGATCTCAAACGAATCCTCGAAGAACGAATTCTAGGAAGCAAAATTGAATTCACCTTAGGTGAAATTCTTGGAATTGCCAAACGTAAATTCCATGATGTAATTATTAATGTAATCAAAAGCAAAAGACAATATGTTGGTGATGAAGCTAAAGAAACTGTGCATGCTTTTTTGCAAGTTCTCGAGTTTTTGTGCAGGATGAAGAGAAGCTGACTTCACAAGGAATTCGTCTTGAAGCAGTCAAGGAATTAATTGCAGCAATTGAAGATAAAGAAAACATGAATGCAAAAATTAAAGAAGTGAAAGCTAAAAATGTAATGGTTGGCTAGTCCAAACCAGTTGGGCAGCCCACCTCTCAAAAAGAAGGCTGTCTACAACACATGCATGAGGAGGAAGAGGCTCGGTTCATTCCAAGCAATCACTACTCCCATACGCATTGGGCAAGAGCAATAACGGAGACAGTCGTCAAAATTGGAGAAAAAGAAACACCATGTATTGCACTCGTAGACCATGGCTCAGAGATAAACGTCATGGCAAGGAGTCTCTATGAAAGTGGCGGATGGCCCATAGATATTGATCCAGGATGGCGAATGAGAGCTCCAAACAACTCTTTTGGAGAGTTATATGTTGCATGCCCTAATGTGCAAGTAACAATTGGAGACATAAAAGACAATTTTTACTTTTTTGTTCAAGACTCTTGTAGTTACCCTATCATTCTTGGGCAACCTTACATTTCTGAAGCCCGCTTGGAAACAAAAGCTCTTGATGATGGTTCTTCCTATGCTCTAATCCAAAGCAAGGATAATGTATGAGTTGTCCAATTTCTTACTATGTGTGCTAACCATGATTGAAACAAAGATCAACTGCATGATTATCCTGTGCCTCCTAATGCTCGAGAATTCAAGGGTTTTGGGGCTGCACTACTATAAAAGGAGGCTATGGTAGTGCGTCATGTAAAAATATTGAACCTCCTTATGCTATAAAAACTATGTTTCAAGCAAATTTGTATGTATGTACAACCAATAGTATGGGTTGCTATAAGTCTCTTCCAGCCGTGACTAAGGCTGCTGAAAGAAAATATTTATGTCATGTAAAAAGGGAGCTGAAAACTTATGACATGATGGTTGGAAATGAAGATATTTCGGGCATTTTTTTTGGACTGATTACTACTGACACATTAGCTAAAATATATGCAACTGCTCATGTAGAAAATCAGTCCATAGAAGTATGTACATTGGATTTTTATCAAACAATTCAAGAATTTGTTGAGCAGGAAGACATTGGTTTACTCAACAAGGTTGAAGCACAAGTGGAGATAAAATACAAGACGGTGGATAAGAAAGTCAAACCTGTCGCAATCCCATTGCCTCCTGAAAGTGAAGGGCTGGCTAATAGGGCAGCAAATTAGCCAAGTCTTCGTGATCCTTCCAACATTGGTCACAAGTTCACATTTGAAAGTATAAAAGAGCTCAAAATAGGTAAAAATTCTTTCCTTTCACCGGCTGAAAAAAACACTCTTTTATGCAAATGTTAATGAAACATGGAAAAGCTTTTGCATTTCAACCAAATGAAATAGACTATGTGGATCCAAATATTGTGGCTCCTATGGTCATTTTTATGGTCCGACATGTGCCTTGGAACCTCAAGCCTATTCCCGTTGCAAGGGTGCATTTGCCCAAATTACTGGAACTTCTAAATGAAAAGATCAGAATGAAGATTTTAGAACCTTCTTCAGCGCCCTACTCAAACCGATGGTTTACCGTGCCCTAGAAAAATGGATCTTTACCATTCATTCAAGATCTACAGTTGTTAATTGTGTCACAATCCGAAATGTCGGTTCGAGTCCAATTGTTGATGAGTTTGCTTAAGCTTTTGTAGGTAGAGCAATTTATTCTATGGGTGACCTATATTTAGGATATGACCAATTTCTGCTTTCATTAGAAAGCCAAGACATTACCACAATGAAGACACCTCTTGGATTGGTCCGCATGTGCACTCTACCACAAGGTGCAACAAACTCCGTAGCCCATATGATGAATGCCATGCACAAAGTCTTAAGGGACTTTATTCCACAACTTACTCTTCCATTTCTTGATGATGTACCTATCAAGGGATGTGAAGTCAATGAAAATAATGAGGAGCTTGACAAAGTTGGCTGCAGGACATTTGTAGTTAACCATATTCATGATTGTGATAGGATTTTGACAAGGCTAGAAGAGGTACATCTCACCCTTTCAAGAGCTAAGTCGATTTTTGGAGTAGAAGAAGTCCTAGTGGTTGGTCATCTATGTGGCCCCTATGGACGCAAACCTTCTCCAATCAAGATAGATGCCATCAGCAGAATGCAAGAAAAATGCACAAATGTTTCAGAGGTGAGAAGATTTCTTGGCGCATGTGTATTCTATCTCATATGGATACCACAGTTTGCTCATGTAGCCAAAAATCTTTATCAATTATTAAGAAAAGACCAAAGATTCTCTTGGGATAATGAGCATACTCTCACTATGCGTAAATTAAAGAAGCTGTTAATTTCAGCCCCCATTCTCAAAAGGGCTGATTATTCAAATGGTCAACCCATCATTCCTACTGTGGATACAAGTCCCATTGGGATAGGATGGGCTATTGGCCAAGAGAATCTTGAAGGTAACATGTATGCAATTCATTTTGGAGAAAAAGTTCTGAATGAACGTCAAAGAAGGTATGCACAAGTAAAAAGGGAATTCTGGGGAGTTGTAATAGCACTAAAGTGTGATCGTGAACACTTTATAGGTGCTTCCGTAGTGGTAGAAACTGATTGTCTTCCACTCTTGGGCATGATTGCCAACTGCTCTACACGTGACATTGCTATGCTAAGATGGATTGCATATATTAAATCTCTCAACCCCAAATTAAAGCATATTGCAAGAAAGGTGAATCCAGTTGTTGACATGCTATCACGTGCAATATATGACAATGAAGAAGAGCTGATGGAAGAAGATGAAGCTGAAGAATCTATACTTGCTGAATTTCATTCTATGGGTGATGAAAATACATTTTCAGTACTGCATATACTGGTCCAAAGCTAAAAACAACAGGATGGTCAACTAGAAGCCAGCATGCTCATTGCATTTCTCAAGTTCTAGTTCATTTCCTTGAAGAAGATTATGAAGAAGATTGGTTGAAGATCGGCTAATATTTGAGCACAATGAAGAAGAAGGAGACTTGGATTGATGAGAAGTTCAAGCATATCAAGAGGAAAGCTTATGGCTTTTTTCTTAAAGAATGACATCTATGGAAGCATGCAAAGAAGAAGAAAGGAGCGTATGTCTGAGTTTTAGGTAACAAAAGATTGCAACAACAAGTAATGAAGGAATTTCATGAAAGCCTATGGGCTGGCCATAGAGGCATATGAGGAACCTTTAGTAAAGTCAAAGAAAAATATTGGTGGCAAAACATGTATCGGGACATCGCACATTTTGTTGAAACCTGTTATGTGTGTCAAATGTATTCTATGGTTAAGCATCGAGATGAGTTACAACCGACTTGTCTATACATTATAGATGGGCTATTGATCTTGTAACCATGCCTATAGGAATATGGAATATATAGTATTTAGTGCTTGCAAGAGAGGATCTAACCAATCAAGTTGAAGGCAAAGCCTTAACAACCAAATCCACTCAAGCTATTTGTCATTTTTTGTTGAGATGACAAGCTCAACACATGCAGACATTGATGATGGACCGCTTGGTTAGATGGGTCCACACATCTACACTTAGCACGTTGGTGGTCATTATGACTCTCACATGGCCACTAAGTCATTACTTATTATATTCAAGTTGTAACACTTATTTACAGTTGGCATAGTTATAGCGCCAGTCGACTAGTGTAGTCAGTTATGCATTGTTTGACTTAGTAGGCCAGTTTCCTTTACGTTGTATCTTATCTATACTTTGTGTACATTGTAAAGTGTGTAGAAGAAGAAGAAAAGACCAGCAAGAAAACGTTTTGGCCTCCATCTGTCTTCTTGTCTCTTGAGTGAGCTTCTCCTTGTGCATTCTGTGTGTGTTCGACGCAGCATCTTGAGCAAGTCCCCCCACGACGCGATTCTTGACATTTTTTGCTTGAAGAAGTGTTTTGTAGATATGGTTGTGTGGGTAAAGTAATTCCAGATAGAGGAGAGATGGATGCTGATGAGGCACGCAACTTCTTTGCTCAATTGGGTATTAAGTTGGCTTTAACATCAGCCTACAACCCTGAAGGCAATGGAAAGAGTGAGAGAGGTCATCAACCTATTCTCAAAGCTCTAGCAAAGTATTGTAGAGGAAAGATCAAAGAATGGCCTAAAATGCTACCTTTTGCATTATGGGCTGACCGGACTACTCACAGTTCAGTGACTGGCTATTTGCCAGCTAAACTTATGCATGGACAACAACCAATTATGCCAATTGAAAAATCTATTCTCACATGGAGTCTTCTACCTTGGGAGGAAGGCATCAGTAGAGAAGAGTTGCTGACTTTGCGCATATGGTAGCTAGAAAGAAGGCTTGAAGATGTTCAAGCAGCTATTTAGAAGCTAAAGATAGCAAGACTAAAGAACAAAAGAAGATTTGATAAGCGACATTGACTTCGGCCAATAGCAATTCAAGAAAATGATCGGGTGCTTGTCTATGAGAGTAGCTTAGACAATCAATACAGTGCTTCTAGGAAGATGGTGAAGCATTGGTTTGGTCCATATGTGGTAAAGGTCATTCATGACAATGCCACGTATTCATTGGCTGAATTGGATGGAACAAGCATGAAGATACCCATAGCTGGAAAAAGAATCAAGCTCTTCAAATGAAGAGAAAGTTCAACATATGATCTAGAAGACTTGAATATAATTCAAGAGCATGAAGACATAGAGGAAGAAGAAGAGGCAGAAGATGAAGACATTGACATGGCAAAAGATACTTCTTCTGACATTGCAAATTTGTAAGACTTTGGCACATGCCAGAGGATGTGCAAGTTAGGAGGGGGTGGATGTCGTGCCGCTACGCGCACACCGTGTAAAAAAAAATCGAGTGTGGCTTCCTTTTAGATTTAGAGACCCAATGCCATTTTAGACATTAGTGTTAGTGTCCATGGTTCAAAAATATTAGATTTTAGTCAATTTTTAATATTCTAGATATTATCTATTGTCAAAAAAGCTACAAAACTATAGACAACTTCTAGATTAGGATGACATGTAAAAGAAACCATGTAGCTTTCAGCTAATTTGAGAGGATTTTATGTAAAAAAAGAGATAAGAAAAATCGTGCAATGTGCGATCACTGTTTTCAGGCAGTGAACAGCACTCCGAAAGTGGGAGATGAAGGAGTGATCTGGCAAGATTCTGGTCAGGTGTCTTGGTATTTAACCCCCCTTTCGGAGCCATTGGAAGGATCAGATTGGCAATCTGAGCAGCATAGAGGAAGGTATTAATTTGTACATGTTTTTGTCTATTAGAATTATATTTTCTCATAATGCTGAAGGAAACTAATAGGCTTCATCTCTATTAGTATTCTTCTTTATGTTCTAATTCTTTTTTGGAAGTATTCTTCTACATCTTCAATCTCTTCGAATCCCTTCTCTTCCGTCTACTCCTCTCCTTGAATCTACCTTCACCCTGCTGTCACTTATCTTTAAGAACTTAGCTAGAAACCTTCAACCCTTCTCTTATCTCTACCATCTCTGGAGTCTAAGCTCTTGAACCCCCATATATTCTTCTCTTGCCAAACCCTTGTGGTGACCTTCAACCCTACACACTGCGACAACGTGTCCAATGGATGGTGTGCAAAGACTTGCATATGGCAAAGAAGATGGCCTAGGTTTGGTCATCTCTTCCAACATCGAAATATGGATACAACAAATTTGGTTGAGAGGCTGTGGCAATATGTGAAATATACTCTATTGGATGCAATAATAAATAGGTGAATTTTAGACCTGCTTCATGTCCTTGTGGGGGACTCTCATACATGGACTCGTATGGGAGGAACATTACTTGAATTTTTCAAACAGAAGCAAGAAATAGGTAAATGTTGAAATTAATCCCCACTTATTCCTCTTTTTTATTGTTCAACGACCATGCAATTAAATTTTTCAAGTTTTCCTTTTGTAGTGGACTCTGCTTGTTTTAGTATGTACGGTACAAGCAAGAGCCACATTCATAGATTGGCTGCAAGGGAGATGATATTACAAAGGTATAAGGAAGACCAATCGACTCTTCAAGTCATGAACAAGCTTTCAATGTTGTGAGGTGCCCGCCCATCAGATTTCCAGGCACTCTTTTAGTGGTCCATTGAGAAACGAATCTAAGAATTGCTGACCGGCACTCCCAGTGAATGTTTCGAGTTTTGTCGCCTAGGGTTTCCCGAATCCGCCTCGCAACAGAACGTTCGCGACCGAACCCACTAGGATCGACCTGAAATTCAGGTTCCTAGTTGTCAAGGTCTCCTGATAACATTCTAGTGTCGAGTTTTGGACATCCTACTTTACGCAAAGATACCCAATCCAAAGCAGACCCATGCCGCACTTGGTTCAAACAGAATGGGAAACGAGAGGGATGCGCCTGATGCCAGGAGGCATATTCCACGGTGGATTCCGTGAGGTTTTACGGTGGATTCCGTAAACTTAGATGACCGGGGCTCATACGCAAAGAGGATTCTTTGTGCGAGAAGTTGATGGGGACGCCTGTCCTTTTCGGGCGTTTCATTAATTTAGTGTGTACATGGGTGATTCCATAGCGGGTGATTCCGCAAAATGCATATTAAATTAATAAACGTTTATGAGTTTAGAGTGCGCACTCGTAATAAATTAAGGTTAGGATTTATTTCTAACCAGTTGATTTATTTATATAGCTGAAGACTGCTAGGTATTCACTTTTGTCGGTTTAATTGTGTTATTTTACTAACGATTGTGAATGCTTCAGTTGATGTGTAGAGATAGCAGCAGTGCGGAGGAAAGCATTGGAGTCTAGCGGGTTTTCGACCTTTGGACTATATTTTGATAGGCGCCACGTCTATATTTTGTTATGTCTATAGAGACATCGATTATTTATTATTATTTTGTATGCGCTTATGCGCCTGGATATGTTATTTCTATTTGGACATTGAGATTGGGCGTGCCAGACTCTATGGGCACCGTCCATTAGCTTTATTTTCCTATTTTTGGTAGAAAGCAAACTCAAAAGCTAAAAGCTTGTCATATTTTTGTAATTGGGCTATTTTTGAGCATAAAGATTGGAAATATACATTAAATACATGCTTTGTGAAGCACTCACACAAGGCATGGGGGAGATTGAACCCAATTTGTCTCTTGTCTCATGTCGTGCTTGCTTTTACATTGGTTTTTGTGCTAAAAAGTAGAGTACTTTGTTCTTGGGGACCTTTGGGAATTCACCACGTGAGCTACCTGCGTCCGATCTGCGCACCAGTGGTATCAGAGCGGAGCAGAGATCAAGGGCTTCCAATCGCTACCAATCTCGGGCGAAGGCGGAGCTCCAGGAACAAACGGCCTCTACAGTCAATCTCGTCGCGAACCGTCGATACAGGCAGACTTCTGGCGATCAAGAACCTCTATTTCCACTGTCAGATCGCGAAGGACCAATCTCTGTCGGCGGAGGACCACTCATCAATTCTCTTCATCAAGTCGTTGAAAAAAACAGTGAGAAAGCTCTTAATCTTCTTCATTAAAAGCCTAATCATAAAGCTTAAGAAGCTTATTAAGCTTCCAATCTTCAAAACGTCAAATCGTTTGGCAAGAGGAGGGTCCCGAAATTTCCGCGCAGTCAAAACGCCCCCCCCCCCCCACGATTGAAAAACGGCGGACTGTATCTTCCTTACTTAAGCTTATTAAGCTTAAGCTTAACTAATTAAGCTTAAGTTACTTCAAACTCTGCAAGTCAGTGAAGGCAAACAAGTCTGTAAACTTCGGGTCCTGCGCATCAGAAGTCAAGTTTCACAAGTCGACACTAATCAAGTACTGCAAGTTCTGCAAGTCGACTAAGTTCAGCAAGTTCACAACTCTGCAAGTCTGCTAAGTCTGCAACTCTGCAAGTCAGACTAAATCAGAACTGACTAGTGCTTAAAACTCATAGAAGACTTGTTTGTTTGCAAAAACTCAGAACTGGAAAGTTGTTCGCAGCAAGCTGTTTTACCTATCTACAAGTTCGTTGAAGTACTTTCAGCAAACGGAGACAGAAATATTTCAGAATTTCTGAAAATTGAAGAAGAAAATACCCAAAAATACATAGCCTTGTAACCCCAAATTTGAGCTACGCTCATCCCGCTAACTGATTTTGAGTGAGAAAGGTTTGTTGAGTTTTACAGGATGACTACCCCACATATGGATGATCCTATGGCTGAAGACGACCTACCCGAGCCTACCATGGAACAAAAGCTGGATCTTATCATGCTGCAATTGGAAGAAGAGCGAAGAGCTAGGCAAGCCTTGCAAGCGCAATTGACAAAGCTACAAGGAGCGTCCACTGATAAAGAAGAACCTCAAGCTGAAGATCTGATTCGCCGTACCATCAAAGCCACTCTTGAAGCACAAACCATTCGCAAGGAATCCAAGATAAGTAAACGAAGTTTCAAGTTTCGTACTTTCAATGGCATAAGAGAAGGAAAGATTGTTTTATCATTCATTAGCCAGTTTGATGACTATTTCCATGAGGAAACTTATCCTGAGTAAGATAAAATCAAGTGTGTTACTAATCATCTGATAGATAGAGCATCACTTTGGTGGACTGTAGTCCGCAAGAGTATAGAATGTCCTGCTACATGGGAAGATTTCAAGAAGAAGTTCATGCAAAATTTTCTACCACCGCAATTTCATGAGAAGGCAATCAAGCAATGGGATTTACTTCAACAGCGCGACCGTGAGCTTATTCCACAGTATACAGAGCGTTTTTGGAATGCACTCCTACAGCTACGCATGCTTGAAGACGTACCAGAGACGACACATAAGCGGAAGTATATGTCTGGACTTCTTGGACATTACTACGCTGAGGTGAACATGTTCAAGCCTGCTACCCTTGAAGATGCCATCTCCTTAGCCCACGACACTGAAGATAAGTTACGTGGAAGAGATCGACGACCACAACCATTCCAAGCAAACGGTAATTATGGATCTAAACAATTCAATTCCAATTTCAGAAGGTTTAATCCAGGTCGTTTCTCATCACCATCTTTCCGCAAGAATTGGCCTAAACCACCTGCATTACCATCCACCGTCAATCCAAATCCTAAGCCTATCCAACAAGCAAATCCAAATCTACCCAGACTCCCAGCAATTGCAAATAATGTGACCAAAGCCAAGCCCATCGTATGCTACAAGTGCCACCAACCAGGGCATCTCGCAGCAAATTGTCATTCAAAGAAGCCATCAGCACATATCAACTACCTTGGAGCTATGGACAAGGACGAGCATGAGGATATGCCGGATTTCACTGAAGAAGAAGATGATCCTACTACTATTTCCGACACTTTACCAGGTATGCCTACTTTACATTCATTGTTGACTATGAAATGTATGGTGCATGGAAAAGAAAGAATTATATTACATGATGACGGTAGTACGCATGATTTTATTTCAGCAAAATTGGTAAAGGAATTGAAATTGCATACTGTACCTACGCACTATCGCATAAAAGCTGCATTTTTAGGCACTAGGTACAATGGTACACAAGAAGTTCAAGATTTAGAAATTCAAATTGGTCCATATATTGAAAGAAGAAATTTCTTAGTTGTCCCATTACAATCTAGCGACATTATTCTAGGAATGCCATGGAGACACCAACATAATCCCAATATAGATTATTCCACACACACAATGAATATAAATTTTCAAGGAAAATCTATTACATTATTTGGTATGCATGCATCTCATATGTTTCCACTGCTTTCGCATACTCAAGCAAAACGTGCACTACGCAAGAACACTAAATCATATCTCATTTGGGTGAATGAATTGCACGCAAAAGAAACTCATATGCATCCTAGGCACAAGGAATTTCTTGCATATTTTAAGGATTGTTTTGCAGAAGACCTACCACCAGGTTTACCTCCATTACGTCCAGAAGACCATAAGATTGACCTAATACCTGGCACACAACCACCTTGCAAAGCCCCATATAGGCACAATCAAATAGAGCAAAAAGAAATCCAGAGTCAAGTAGAAGAATTACTAAATAGAGGTTTAATTCGACCTAGCAGTTCTCCATTCGGTGCACCTGTGCTCTTAGTCAAGAAAAAGAATAATACTTATCGGATGTGCATTGACTACCGAGCATTAAACAAGATCACTGTAAAGAATAGGTATCCTATACCTAGAGTTGATGACCTTATGGACAAACTCCAAGGATCTTCTATATTTAGTAAAATTGACCTTAAGTCTGGATATCATCAGGTGAGATTAGATAGATCCGACATATTTAAAACTGCATTCAGGACACAGTTTGGCCATTACGAATTCTTAGTTATGCCATTCGGATTAACTAATGCACCTGCTACTTTCAGTAGAATGATGAACCGTATCTTTCTAAAATATCAATATTGTGTGATTGTTTTCTTTGATGATATTTTAGTGTTCAGTCAAAGTGAAAAAGAGCATTATGAGCATTTATCATTAGTTTTTCAATTACTGAAAGAAAATCAATTATTTGCAAATCCTGACAAGAGTGAATTCTTTAAGACAGAAATAGAATATCTCGGTCATATTGTATCAAAAGAAGGAATTAAAGTTGATCCTAAGAAAATTGATGCAATATTGCATTGGCCTATTCCTAAAAATGTACATGAATTACGCTCATTCCTTGGTCTTGCTAGTTTCTATAGGAAGTTTGTACGTAATTTCTCATTACTTGCTTTACCATTGACCAAACTTCTTAAGAAAGGCATTGTTTATCAATGGACTGAAAACCAGCAGAAATCCTTTGATTTACTCAAACGTGCATTGACCAATGCCCCTGTCCTACAATTGCCTGACTTTAATAGACCATTCTTTCTAGTTGTGACAGATGCTAGCGGATCAGGAATAGGAGCCATGCTAATGCAAGACAACCATCCAATAGCATATTCTAGTTCTAAGCTGAAACCCTCTGAGCTTAAATATTCCACTTATGACAAGGAACTCTTAGCAGTTGTCCAAGCATTAAAACAATGGAAGCATTATTTAATGGGTTCAGAATTCATGATAAAGACCGACCAGCAAAGCATTAGACATCTACTTAGCCAACCCCAAATTTCTGACCGCCATATCAAATGGGCTTCATTCATTCAAAGTTTCCATCCTATCATTCAATACCAACCTGGAAAAGAAAATGTAGTTGCCGATGCATTAAGTAGAAGACCTGCAATTCATAACATTTCTATCATATCTTTTGATTCTTTGATTGCTATGAAAGACACATATCACCAGGATATTACTTTTCATTCTGATTGGCAAAAATTAGTTCAAAATAATTTCATTCATGTTCATTCATTGTCATATAATGATGGATTCATGTTCTTTGAAAAGAGACTGTGTGTTACTATTCCATTCCGATCTTTTGTTTTGAATGAAATTCATTGTCCCCCATATCAAGGTCATAGAGGTATCATTTCTACATTACGCATGTTAACTGAAGATTTTTATTGGCCGCATATGGATGCAGATGTATCTAATTTTGTTTCTGAATGTCTGATTTGTCAAAGAATAAAAAGACATCATGGTAAACAGTATGGGTTATTAATGCCTTTATCTATACCATCTAAACCTTGGGAACATATATCTATGGATTTTATTACTGGTTTACCAAATACTAAATCTAACCATGACATGATTTGGACAATTGTAGATAGATTTAGTAAGCAAGCATATTTCATTGCATGTAAGAAAACTTTAACAGCATCACAAGCAGCACAGTTATTTTTGAAAACTGTTTTTACTAACCATGGATTGCCGAAAGTGATTATTTCAGATAGAGATTCTAGATTTTGTAATAATTTCTGGATTACACTGTTTGCAAATCTAGGCACAAAGATTGATTTCTCATCTGCATTTCATCCAGAAACAAATGGACAAACAGAAGCCACAAATAGTACCATTCTAGATCTTTTACGTGCATACACTATCTCTAAACCTCAGACATGGGATACTCATTTACATCTATTACAGTTTGCATATAATAATACACCGCACACATCTACAAAGAAAGCACATTTTGAAGTTATTTATGGACATAGATTATCTACACCTGTTGCATCTTTGTCTAATAGAATACAAAGTGCCGATGATATTGCTGTTATGCATAACACTATTTTTGATGAGGTCAAGGATATGATTGCTAAAGCCCAACAATCATATACCAAACAAGCCAACAAGAAAAGACAAGCCATGAATTTCAAAGTTGATGATTATGTTTGGCTTAGAATAGAAAAGCGTAGACTGCAAAGTGTAGATAGACATCCAGTTGTCAAATTAGCCCCTAGATTCTACGGACCATTTAGAATCATTCATAAGATTAATGACAATGCATTCAAGTTAGAACTGCCATCCCATTGGAAAATTCATAATACATTTCATATTAGTTTATTGAGACCATTTAGAGGACAATTACCTATCCACCATGTCTATGAAAACCCACCTTTACTAGAAGAAGAGACTGAAATACTTGAACCAGAAGCCATCATAGACACTGATTACATGACCACTAGAACTGGCCGAAGGTACTCTAGATATCTCGTGAAATTTAAGAACCATCCTGTAGAAGAAGCACAATGGATGCATGCTAGAGACATAAATGCTTTCCCCACTCTGTTAGCTCCACATTGAGCTAATAGCAATTGAGGTCAATTGCTATCCCACCCCGGGGGTATGATGCCAGGAGGCATATTCCACGGTGGATTCCGTGAGGTTTTACGGTGGATTCCGTAAACTTAGATGACCGGGGCTCATACGCAAAGAGGATTCTTTGTGCGAGAAGTTGATGGGGACGCCTGTCCTTTTCGGGCGTTTCATTAATTTAGTGTGTACATGGGTGATTCCATAGCGGGTGATTCCGCAAAATGCATATTAAATTAATAAACGTTTATGAGTTTAGAGTGCGCACTCGTAATAAATTAAGGTTAGGATTTATTTCTAACCAGTTGATTTATTTATATAGCTGAAGACTGCTAGGTATTCACTTTTGTCGGTTTAATTGTGTTATTTTACTAACGATTGTGAATGCTTCAGTTGATGTGTAGAGATAGCAGCAGTGCGGAGGAAAGCATTGGAGTCTAGCGGGTTTTCGACCTTTGGACTATATTTTGATAGGCGCCACGTCTATATTTTGTTATGTCTATAGAGACATCGATTATTTATTATTATTTTGTATGCGCTTATGCGCCTGGATATGTTATTTCTATTTGGACATTGAGATTGGGCGTGCCAGACTCTATGGGCACCGTCCATTAGCTTTATTTTCCTATTTTTGGTAGAAAGCAAACTCAAAAGCTAAAAGCTTGTCATATTTTTGTAATTGGGCTATTTTTGAGCATAAAGATTGGAAATATACATTAAATACATGCTTTGTGAAGCGCTCACACAAGGCATGGGGGAGATTGAACCCAATTTGTCTCTTGTCTCATGTCGTGCTTGCTTTTACATTGGTTTTTGTGCTAAAAAGTAGAGTACTTTGTTCTTGGGGACCTTTGGGAATTCACCACGTGAGCTACCTACGTCCGATCTGCGCACCAGCGCCGTTCAACCTCTCTGCCCGTAGGGCATAGTCCCATTCCGGTCCCCTAAAACGGCATGAATCGGGCTCTAACCTAATAATACCTAAGGGTCTAATGATGATAAAATCTTGTGAGAAGCCTCCCAGTTCTCTGGGACCACCCTGCCATAGGACAGACCCTTCGGGGGTTCCGTCCACCCGCTTCCCTTAATAGCTTTAGTTTTCTAATTGTTAAGACTTCAAGCTCAATCTACTATCTTTGGTATGACCATACTTGACACTTAAGTTTTCTAGCTGTACCACACTATGCCGACATTAAATAAGTCGGTGCTTAGGACTTAATTGCTTTGGTGTGAATGATCCTTTGACCTTAGGTTGTGCATTCACTAAGTAGTGCGTGGAATGATAATAGAAAGTGAGAGAGCACTCTGCTCTGACTGTTGCTTCTTCACTCTTGTCTCTGTCTCTGATTGTTAACATGGTATCAGAGCACCCATGATTGGGCTTTGTGGAGTGCATGCGGGAAGAAGACCTGAAGACTGACCTGCCAAGGTTAAAAAGAGAAGAGGGCTGCCTGTCATTTCTCACCATTGCTCACACAGGGTATGCATTGTTTCATTTGGTCTTGATCTTGCTCAAGAGTTGTTCTTGGCTTGTTTGGAGTCTTTCAAAGACTCTATTGAACATCTTGGAGAAGGCATTGAACATCATTTGTGAAGAAGCTTGCTATTGTGAACTCCCTAGGCTACCAGCGTGTTGCATACCATTTTTCTGTAGGGTCATTCATGATTGAAACTCATGATGATAAGCAGTAATCAAGTCATTAGATGCTTGATAATACAATTGGGAAGGGAATTGAAGTCCCTGATACACAAGTGCATAATGTAAGCTCAGTTATGAGCTGTGACACACATGTACAAATCTGAAATTGTGACAGGTCTGCTGGAATTTGTGACAAGGCAGCTTATAGTTGACATTGAAGAGCATTTGAAGCTTTCTGACATGCTTGAAAGGACTTGATACATCATACATATGCTCAGGAAGACATATGTATTAAATGTCATGCTTGGAAGGTGCATTTTCTTACTGAAATTACTCAGATTTGTGAGCTCCTAACAGGCTGAAAACTATCATGATTATGTGGGCAGCATGTACTACTTGCCCTTGAAGGGAACTAGCTGACTTTGGTTAGCTCCAGGTACTTTATGACTTGCGTATGTCTATCAAATGCTTTGAGCATTGAGAAGGGAGTTGAATGCAAATGTCTGGAGCTAAAGCAAGATGCTTTGACATGGTTCTTGAATGTCATGAACAGTAAATAACCAGTAAATGCCTTCATTGCTACTGACTCTTGGAGACAGATCATTCTTGGATGAGGTCAAGATCATGTATTGAGTTCTATGCATGGTAGCATAAGGTTATGGCATTTTGCAAAGTCTTTGGGACTGAAATACCTTGATAGTGACTGTTTTTTTGTGTGGCTGAAATATACAGCAGGTATATCTTGTTTTGTACTTGCAACAAATGTCATACTCTATGTCAAAAGTGACTTGACTGGGAACTCATATGCAGAGATAGATCTCTGAACTGCTGCAAGCATTATGGGACATGTATGACATGTACACTCAATGTTTTTGGCCTTAAAATTGCAGTTGGTTACTCACAGTTTACAGTTTTCAGACTGTATATATTTACCCTGGTAGTGAGGTTGCAGGAGTTTAAGCTGAAGCAACTACATAGCATATGTATTGACTGTTATACCTACGGGTTAGACCACTTGTTTGTGGACTATTTTGAGTTGTCATTGGGATGAAATACCCTGGTCTTTTATTGCAATTAATTGCAGAAAATTGTCATAAACAGTTGAGGATTGAACTTGGTCAGTCATACCTGTTGGCTTGCAGGAAGTCAGGCAGTGACTAAATATTATTCGGTACAATATGGCTAATGCAAAGATGACTGACAACATAACCCAGATAGTGGGGGAAAAGCTTGACAGTAACAATTATGCCATATGGAAGTTTCTCATTGAGAACTTCTTAATAGGTAAAGGCTACTGGGAGTTGGTGATTGGAGCAGAAGTTGAACATGAGCTCCCAGAACAACCTACAACTGATCAGAGACGACTACACCAAGCTTGGACAGAAAGAGCTCATAGGGTCTTGCATTAGCTATCTTTATGTATCTCAGATGCCATAGTAATGCAGATAATGAACTACAGCTCTCCTAAGAATGCATGGGACATTTTGGTCAAGTACTATGGCACAACCACAAGTGCCGGGAAGATACAGTTGAAGCAGAAGTTCAACAACATGGAGAGAAAGAGCAGATCTATACAAAATTATGTCACAGAGGTTAAGACCATTGTGGATCAGCTGGCATCTGTTGGTTCACAGGTTGAAGGTGAAGACATGGTTGCTGTGACTTTGAATGGCTTGGGGCCTAAGTATAAGTCTTTTGACACTTCTGTGTCTGTGAGGGCTGAAATGCCTGAATTTAATGAGCTGGTTGCATTGCTTATACATGAGGAGGTTAAACTTGGCTTGGCTACAGGGTCAAGCAGTTCTAAAAATAAGGATGCAGTTTTTTATTCGAATCAGCGCGGTCGTGGCAGCCGAGGTAGAGGTTATGGATCTGGCAAAGGAGGCCAGCATAATGCATCCTATGGCAATAACAACCAGTAGGTATCGAATGCAAGAGGTGGTGGAAACTTTAGAGGCAGGGGGAGATCTAGCCCTAGAGGTAGAGGCTCTTGGCAGCAGCAACTCCCATCTGACAATCCCAATAGGGATAAGGATTGTCACTACTGCGGGAAGTATGGGCATATTGCCAAGGACTACTGGAAGAAGCAGGGCAATCAGAAGGGCAAACAGCATGGACATTTTGCTATGTCTAGTCAGGGAGATGATTTCTTAGGTGATAGACTGTTTGCCATGCAGTATGTAAAAGATAGAGCTGCTGAAAAATGCACTGATGATGCAGTTTGGTACATTAATTCAGGGGCATCAAACTACATAACCCCTCACGGTGATTGGTTTACTGATATGGTGGCTGAAAAACATGGCTATGTCTGTACAGGTGATGACACGCAGCATAGCATTGAGCATAAAGGCAAAGTGTCTCTTGTGGTTCACGATGGCAGAAAGAAGAATTTGCATGATGTATTGCATGTTCCTTCGATTACGAAGAACTTACTGTTTGTCGGTCAGATGATGGAGCAGAACTTACAGGTTAGATTCAATAAGCATGGCTGCTTTATTGAAGATTTTGGCAATGGATGCAAGTTGATAGCTCGCAGTCACAGGAATGGCAGAATGTTTACTCTTGATGCTACCTTGCGAGAGCTGAATTCAGCTATGTTTGCCCATGGTTCTGGCACTATCAGAGATTTGGAAATTTGGCACAAGAGAGTGGGGCATGTAAATTTGCAAAGGCTGCAAATTATGTAGAAAAAACATCTTGTTACAGGTTTACCCAAGTTCCAATACTCAGATATTGGTCATGTATGCGATGCTTGCCAGTTTGGTAAGCAATCCAAGTTGCCATTTGTCAGGCATGTAAGGCAAAGTACACATCCATTGCAGTTAGTGCACTCTGATGTTTGGGGGCCAGCCCATAATGCATCTATGGGAGGCTTGAAGTATTATGTGACATTCATTGATGATTACAGTCGCTATACTTGGGTGTATATCCTGAAAACAAAGGATGAGGTGTTTGTTGTTTTTCAACAGTTTAAAAAGCAGGTTAAAAAGGGATTTGACTGCTATATCTCTTGCTTGAGATCAGATAGCAGTGGGGAGTATGTGTCAAATGAGTTTGACAATTTTCTGGCTGAAAATGGCATACGCAGGCACCTTACCTACAGCTACACTCCTCAGCAGAATGGGGTAGCTGAAAGAAAGAATAGTGTCTTGATGGAAGCTACTTGTGCCATGATGAATGAGAAGAAGATGCCACTCTATTATTGGGCTAAGGCTATTATGACAGCCATGTATATCTTGAATCGGACTCCCACTGCAGGTATTCATGAGATGACACCGTTTGAGAAGCTGTATGGCTATAAGCCGGATGTAAGTCACATGAAAGTCTTTGGTTGTCTTGCTTATGTACACATTCCAGATGAGAAAAGGAAGAAGCTGGATCCAAAGTGCGTAAGTGTGTTTTCATAGGATATTCGCAGGAGAAGAAGGCATACAAATGCTATGATCCCTCTACCAGGGAGACTTTGGTGAGTAGGGATGTTATTTTTGATGGGTTCTTGGTATGTATCACCGGCTACAATGCCATCGGATATGCCTTCCACTCATGTATCTACAGTTGATTTGCAACAGAGCACTGCTATGACAGGTCCTACTGGTCAGACAGTATCCCCATGGATAGGGAGATTGAGGAGCTCACTATCCACTGACACCAGTATGTCAGTGAGGGGGAGATATGATGTCTTGGATAGCAAAGGAAAAGAGAAAGCTACTGAGGATGCATCTGGTATGATGACACCTGGTAGAATGACTTCTGGATATGAGTCAACTAACACTTTAGATAGTGAACTTGGTATTCCGACTGTCTATACGCCTGGCACAAGGCAGAGTAGGTACATTCTGCCTCATGAGAGAGGGGAATCGAGAAGTGCACCACAACTTAGACGCTCACAGAGGGTCAGATACCCTATTGACAGGTTTATGTACAGTGGCTACTTTGCAAAGCATTATGCTTACATGACAAAAGTGATGGAGATCAAAGAACCAGGTACCTATGCTGAAGCAGTGAAAGATGAGAACTGGTGTGCAGCTATGGATGAAGAAATGAATGCCTTGGCTGAAAATAAGACATGGGATCTTGTACCACTTCCTAAAGGGAAAAAGACCATTGGTTGCAAATGGGTCTACAAAATCAAATGCAAGTCGGATGGCAGTGTGGAAAGATATAAAGCCAGGCTGGTTGCTAAGGGGTATGCCCAACAGTATGGACTTGATTATGAGGAAACATTCAGCCCTGTTGCCAAGATGGCAACCATACGCACCATGATTGCTTTAGCTGCTGCTAGAGGCTGGAAATCGCAGCAGTTGGACATGAAGAATGCCTTTCTTAATGGTGACTTAGTAGAGGATGTCTATATGGTTTAGCCGGAAGGGTAAGTTCACGCTGATTTTCAGCATTATGTATGTTGGCTGAAAAAGGCATTGTACGGGCTGAAGCAGGCTCCGAGAGCTTGGCATGCTAAGATCAGTAACTACTTGCAGAGATTGGGATTTGTTGTTGGTAGGGCTAATCACAGCCTATTTACAAAGAAGACCGACAGTGGCTTGGTAGTGCTAGTCATATATGTTGACGATTTGATAATCACTGGTGATGATGACTTGGGCATACAGCATGTAATGAAGGTGCTGAAATCTGAATTTGACATGAAGGACCTAGGAGAATTGAAGTATTTCTTGGGCATTGAGGTAGTTCCAGCTGAAAATGGTTTATGGCTGATGCAAAAGCACTATGCCATGGAAATGCTGAAGAAGTAAGGCATGGCTGAATGCAAACCATTGGATACACCTCTTGATCAGAATGTCAAGCTAGACATGAGCATTGGAGCTGAAGTAGAGGATGTGACTATGTACAGGCAGATGGTTGGCAGTCTGATTTACTTGACCATCACTAGGCCTGACTTGAGCTATGCTGTAGGGCTCATAAGCTAGTTTATGCAGAAGCCCAGAAAGCCGCACTTGGATGCAGTTAGATGCATTATGAGATATGTTAAGTCCACTGTAGAGTATGGGCTGTTTTATGTTAGAGATAAGCCCTTGAAACTCATTGGATACACGGATGCAGATTGGGCAGGATGCTTATATGACCGTAGATCTACGAGTGGATATGCTTTTGGATTTGGTAGCGGCATGATTAGCTGGAGCAGCAAGAAGCAGCCTATGATTGCTTTGTCGAGTACTAAGGCAAAGTATAGGGGTGCTGCATTGGCAGCATGCGATATTTCATGGCTGCTCAAGCTTATGGCTGATTTGGACATACAAGTGGATGCTCCAGTGAAGTTACTATGCGATAATCTGAGTAGTGTACTCCTAGCCATGAATCCAGTATATCATGCCAGAATGAAACACATAGAGATACACTACCACTTCATCAGAGAGATGGGTCTTGTAGGACGAGTTGATCTCATGCATGTAAAGATTGTCCTTGGATAAAGATAAGTTCAGTGTTTTTAGACAGCTGCTTGGTGTGTAGATGTTGTCTTGAGCTTGAAGGGGAGTGTTAAGACTTCAAGCTCAATCTACTATCTTTGGTACGACCATACCCAACACTTAAGTTGTCCAGCTGTACCACACTATATGGACATTAAATAAGTCAGTGCTTAGGACTTAACTGCTTTGGTGTGAATGGTCCTTTGTGACCTTAGGTTGTACATTCACTAAGTAGTGTGTGGAATGATAATAGAAAGTGAGAGAGCACTCTGCTCTGATTGTTACTTCTTCACTCTTGTCTCTGTCTCTGATTGTTAACACTAATTAGGTCCTACCACATTTATGTGTGACACTTAAAGTCAGCTTCATTAATTAAGCCTTTTAGGGAACGGGGTTCATTCGCATAACTTATAGCACAAACATGAAAACAGAGCAAAGCAACCTATTGATAAACAAGTTCAAACAAGTTCCTTAACTTATCTTCAAGTTAATCTTTGTCTCCCGCCCATACAGGAGAAATTATGTATCGCTTCTGTCCAACAGAAGTATCCCTTCTGCCATGCAGAAGTAACTGGTTCAATCCACATTGCACCACAACTCGATCCTTTATCTAGAATAGGATCTCCCAACATGCACAGACGTTGGGGGCCACGGAGATCTTCAACTCCATTCTAGACCTAGCAAGGGGTGTCTAGAGCTCCAACTGACCCACAAGCTGTCTAGGAGCGAAACATCATTCCCATGGTTGGCCTTTTCACCACTCGACCTTCAGCCCATGAATCGAGCAATGCCCTCTTGGGTTAATCTGCGGTGCGATCATGGAGGTGATCCACCCCCCGTGCAATATATCCTTCCTTAATTAAATCCTTTAAGAATCAAGCACAAACAAGGCATTCATCCCTAATATCATTTTCCAAGAAAACATACCTTTATTCCCATGGTGACTTGTCATCACAGACCCTTGCCATACATTTACCATAAATCACAAGCACTTGGAATAATCATCCAAACAACAACTAACAACCAGTTGAATGTAAAAGCATTTAGGATGTTGTTCGATCAACCAACAAAACCAATTGCATTCTTTCCAACCAATGCAAGAATAGACGATATAACATTTCCATCGTATATTTGCTCTCCTCCTTGGGATCTAAGAGCAATACTATGCAAAAATGTTCTTAACACTTCCTTCCTTCGGCTAGGGCATATGTTAAGGGTTCAAACACTATTCATGATGTAAGTTCTATAGGTCACTTACATTAATTGATAACCCAACCCTGAATTGGATTATAGTTATCCAACAAATATCAAAACATCTTAGTTTTAATCCTTATGATTAATTTCTTGTACTAGCTTTTAGTCAAGTCATGAGGCAAACATGAAATTATTCTCATATATCAAAACATGTTATAGACATAACGTGTAAATACTTGATAAGATAAATACGAGATTATCTCAAGTATTTAGACTCTAATAGGCCTTGTCTTGAGATAGAATATAGTTCTTCTTAATATTTGGGCTCTTAAGCTAAGTACTTTTGAAGTATCTAAACTTTAAACTAGTACTCTCTTTTCATGATTCTTAATGTCATATTCTTTTAGCAATTATGCTATTTATAACCCTTGACTATAATTTAATCTAGCACTTGTATGTCCAATCTTTTAATGTCATTCTTTTGACGACTATACCATTCATAACCCTTGGCTAATTCTTCCTTGTAATTGCTCTATCAACAAATAAGCCATATGCAACTAGGTGCAATTAACTTCCCTTGATATATGCACTTCACAAACTCCATTTTTCGAGTAGGTGAGATGAAATTTATCCTTTCCGATGGCCTATACTCGTGCATTGTAGTATGGGGCCTAACGTATCTCATACGAGAATCACAGCAAGCATCTATCAATTTGAAAATACATTACTTACGACCGACAGTGATGCCTTTGCCTGAAGCCTTGTTGCTGGTCGCAGGATTGTCATCCGCATGCGACATTCTTCGCATGGAGGCCATCGTCCGCAAGTAGTCTCAAGAGATTAAGAAGGTGGAATAGATTCAAGATGGGAGAGCGTAAGAGAAGATGGTTAAGTCGAGGATCAAGATAGAGGGAATTGAGCTAATTCTCTTCCTTGTAGCCTCTCGGGGTGACTCTTCTCTCTCTCTCTCTCTCTCTCTCTCTCTCTCTCTCTCTCTCTCTCTCTCTCTCTCTCTCTCTCTCAAGCTCTCTTTCAAGCTCTTCCTCACAATCTCTTGGAGGGGTATCCTTCTCTCTACCTCTCTCTCACAGCCTCTCGGGGTCTCCTTATGCTTTCTTATGCCTCTCCCATGCCTCATATTTATAGTGAATTAGAGAAGAGGGCTTGTGGTTGAGAAGTGGAGCTCTTTGTGGAGGGGGATCTTGGAAAGATCAGCGATCTGATGCTCAAATCATAAATCAGATGGTTCCATTGGCTCCGAAAGGGGGGGTAAAACTCCAAGACACTTGATTAGAAAGCTCTTAGTTCACTCCTTCTTCTTTTCTCTGTTCGAAGTGTTGTCTTCTGTCTGTGGACTGTGATCGCAGCGCGCGCGATTTTCCAAATCACTTTTCTTTATTTTTCTTTTTATAAATTCTCCAAACTAACTAAAACATCACTTGTCTTTTCTTTTAAATGACATCTAGTTCTAAAAATCTCCATATCTATTTTTTGGATAATATCTAAAAGATCTAAATATACTAATTTTGCCCAAAATCTAATATTTTTGGACCATCCAAACTATACACATTAATACTAGTGATTAATATAGCTCATAAGTCTCATTCACGTTGTAACTTACATGAAGGGTGGCCACAGTCCTTATCAATCCGAGAAAAATATCGGATTTACGACTCGATTTTTCTAAATAAAATATTTTTAATTAAATAAAAACCCTTAATTATTAATGTTAATTATTTATTACCTTAATTAGTCTTTAGTTAGTAACCTTACTAACTTATTAATTGACTAACTAACTTTTGAACTAACCAACTAACTTTTATTGTGCGGAGATATTACAAATGTTATTCAAAATACAAAGCACTTCTACTCCCTCTCAATGGTACAATGTGAGTTTGCAATCAACTACTATGAATGCCTCAATTGGTCTTTAGAATGCAAGCATTTATATGGCATTCACCTTATACTATTGAAATAGTAATTTCCATAGCTTCACTCCATTTTACCCATCATAGACAATGCGCATGCCTGGGACGCCTATAATGCAAAAGGACTATGTTATGTTGGAGTGTGATAATCCAATTGATCCATGTCAAGATGATTGTATTGATAGGGACATAAGTACTTGCATTACTGAATTGAATACTTGGAAAGATTGAAGATAGCCTTCCAACATGTACAAGAGAAACGAAGGAGGAAATCCTTCGACAACTACAAGTATCAAGAGATAATCTTTTGAATCAAATGGCTTAAAAAGCAATTTTTAAAATGCCAATTAGAGGGGGCATAGGGCAAGTACATGCAAATGTCATGCAAACAAGACTAGGGCATGGAAAGAAAGCAACAGATACAAGTGCACAAGATATCAATGACACGTTCTGCCAACTTGGCAAGCATGCATGTGCGACCGGTGTTTTGAGACGCAAGCACCAAAGAGGGAGAAATCGTGTGTGGTTTCCAAATATGCATCATATTTATTGCCCAAACTACTATAGTAAGGCATTGTTGTTGGACCCTTCAATTACATTGGCGTGCCACACGTGTCATGCCTTACTTCCACTATCTTGAAGTCACACCCCTAATTGTTCCCATGCCCAACTCATTAGGAGGGTTGTGCAATTAGTCGATGCTAACCACACCTTCCAATGCACAATCACCTCTTCTACCATGGGACCAGGTCTAGATGATGAGCAACACGTTACTTTGTCTTTTCCAAATGGCCATGTGTTGGAAAACATTACTGCATCCAAATATTGACTGCTATTGATAGCTAATGGACAACCATGACTATTGTCTTACCAGAAAGCCAAAATTTGTACCGATTTGTGCTTAATCTATTCTTGTTCCTGCTATCTAGGCAGTTTCTTCTGAGTTTGGTGATCAAAACCTATAAGCAATATGTTATTAATGATCCGTGTTTTGATGTAAATCATCTCATTAATAGTTTGTATTCCATCGTTGTAATTTTGAGTTGGTCAAACTGCTGTAATTGTTGTTGGCTCACCATTTTTAAGATACATATGTGTTGTCTAGTACCATAATGCTCAAGGGTTCAAAATATAACCACTTGGTATGCCACACACACAACAAATCTACATATGTGTAATCACTGCCATTTCACTATGGACTCTCCATATATTGTTTGCTATCTGCTGCATGTGCCAAGTATGCTATTTGCATTTTTAGCAGCCCATGGTAGTAGTAGATTTGTCATACATGTATTGTCGGCATGAAGTACCTTTTCAGCCCATAAATGCAAAACATGACATCACTATCTATTTATCTGCTGATTTCCAAGGCTCTTGTAGCATTACAAGCATGAAACATCATTTGGACATTCCAGTTTATCAAAAACATGGAGTGCCTCTTCCATGGTCCCACATTTGACACACGTCTATGAGGGGATTAATGATGACTGTGGAATCTTTTGTCGGGATGGATGTATGAATTTACATGCATAAGAAAATGACCTTGTCTGGACATACCTCTTCTAGTATGATTTGATCAAAAAGTACAAATACAATGTATGTGCTCTCGTGTTCAACGTATCTTGCCACTAATGAGGCCCATGAAACCACATTTGGGCATACTTCTTACAGTCCTCAACATCAAACTTGCATAGCTAATATCTCTCATGACTTCACAATGCCCAAATATTTTGGATAACACTCTACAGATATTTAAAAGTAGAAATGACAATGTGTAGCAATGTTTCTTTGGAAGAGGGGAGTGAGACAATCATATGAAGCATCTACATTTTGTAATATTTGCATATCTTCATGATTTGGTACGGTGGACAATTCATAAAATACATTGGTTGGGTAGATGTGCATGAGACTTTGGGATAACATGCATGAGTTGCTTTCTACATCAAAATCATTGTACAAGTTCTGCATATGACCTCATCTCCTCTACTCTATTTGCATCTAGCCACTTGCTAGCACATGCATACATGTTTGTCATTAGCAAGTATGCAGAAGCATCTTCTTGATTTGTCTCCACTAGTTGTTGAAAGCATATTTCACCCAATTCCACTTCTCCATAAATCTTACAAGCATTTAGTAGAGATGTCAAGATAACACTACATGGAGGACATTGTAGGCCTCTAATAAATCTTACTACCTCACAAACATGCCCTGATCTGACAATTAAATCAACCATACAAGCATAGTGCTCTAATGTTTCCTCTACACCACATTTTTCTTTCATCAGCTTGAAATAAGCCTGACTGTTGTATACCATACTCTAATGGCTACATGCAGCGAGAAGACAGGTGAACATGATGGAATCTGGCCTTACACCCTGCTCTTGCATGTCCTCAAAACATTGTACAACCAAGTATCCATAATGATTCTCATCAAAAGCCTTTATCATTGCATTCCAAGTTATCACATCTCTGATAGGAATACTGTTGAATACACTCCATGCTTGTCTAACCAACCTACATCTCCCATATATATCTACCATAACATTACCTACAAAAACATATGCTTCTGAACCCAACTTCCATATTTCAGTGTGTATTTCTCGACCTGTTTCTAAAGCCACCATGCCACTACAAGCTTTCAAGCAAACAAGAAATGTGACATCATTTGCAGGCACACCTTCTAGTTGCATCTCTTTGAAGTAGTTCAATGCTTGATCATCGAAACCATGCTCAGCATATCATGAAATCATTGCATTCCATGAGCCTAGAACTCAAATAGATAATTTTTCAAATACTTATCATGCTTCAATAAGAAAGCTACGCTTGCTATACATATTTACCAAAGTGTGGCCAACAAAACGTTCTTTTTCCAGTCCTCTCTTGGTCAGTTCCACATGTATTACCTGGCTAGTTTCTAAGGCTTCTATAATACCATAGGATTTCAAGCAGAGAAAAATGTAACTGCATCAACAGAGATTCCTTCCAGCTACATTTGTTTGAAACAAATTTTGACCTCCAAATCAAAGCCATGGTCAGCATATCTTGAAATCAGTGCATTCTAGCACAAAGAATCTCTGATTGGAAGACCCTCGAAAAAATTTTGGGCTTCTGCAAATAATCTTCTTTGGAGTACACATCCACAAGGGTGTTGCCAACATAATTGTATGTTTCCAATCCTCTTTTGATTACTGCAGCGTGCACTTTTTTACAAAAATCTAAATATTCTTGGTTTTCGTAAGCTTTCAAAGCATAGACAAAAGTAACAGAATTAGGAGATGTGCCATTTAATTGCATTTGCTGGAAACATATGTTGACTTATTTACCAAGGCTATGTTTAGCAAAGCATGAAATTAATGCGTTCCAAGACATCAATTTATGGTATGGTAGGCAATTGAACACTTGAACCACATCTACAAGCAAGCCACATCAGGTATACATATCCAATAATGCATTGCCCTCATTAGCTGCCTTTCTAAACCCCTTCTAGTTAATTTAGAATGAATTGTGTGGCTCGTTTCTAGAGCACCCATGGCACAACAAGATTTTAAGCTGCAAATGAAGGCAATAGCATCTGTAGACACACCTTCAAGTTGCATTTGTTGGAAGCAGTTCCATGCTTCTGTATCATTCCCTTGTTCAGTATATCCTACAATGATTGCATTTCACAAGACCACATCTCGAACTTGCAATTTGTCAAAAGCTTGCCATGCTTATGCTAGTGAGCCACATTTCAGATAGACATCCACTAAAGTACTGCTAACATAAAGTTCAGTTTCCAATCCCCTTTTCAATATTTTAGAGTGTACTTTGTGGCTTGTTTCTAGGGATCCTATGGTGCCGCCACAAGCCTTCAAAGTGCAAACAATTGTCACAAAATCAGGATATATGCCTTCCAGCTGCATTGGTTCAAAGCAGACCTCCCCTTTCAAAGAAATTCTTCTCATTCACATTGATTATTACCTTGGACTTCTTAGCCTTCATCTTGTAATACAAGCTTGAGCTTAAAAGAGAATTTTTTGTTTGAATTACTTCTTTTACCTTTCTGGGGGAAGCACTCAACACACAAAAAATTATATAATTGAGAATCAAAGTATTGCTTTGAAATTTGTGCTAGGATGTAATCTGATTGTAGGCTTTTGTTGGTGGCAATTGATCACAAAATCATTTTCTGGGGAAATGGTTCAAAAGGAGCTGATTTCAGAATCCTTTATGTTATTGCAATACACGACTTTGAGTGTATGAAGAACTTTCCAACTCAACACCATTGCCTCCAAACTAGCTGTTGTCAACAGTGAGCATCCTTCAAGTGATAAGAGCCTTACATATTTGCATAACAAGGGGAAAAGAAAAGGCACTGCTTAGAGGAATCTAGTAAATTATTAATAGTGGATTCCCTCAACAAGCTATTTAGATGACAAATGATATCCTTAGTAATTTAAAAGCTATCCCATTGAAAAGATTGTGTTAACTAGTTATGAGTTGCATCAAGATTGTGTCACAGACAGCTAGAACTTCCAACACAACTTCCAAAAGGCAACAACATGATACAAAGAATCAAATAGTGACTTGTAGACTTCAGTCAAGGGGAATGTCTCTTCATCAAGACCCCAACAGACTTGAAACGAGAGTTCTTTAGCCTTTATGCATATAAACAACAATGCAGAAAGGCTTGCCTTGTCTCTGAGGTTCCACCATACAAGTTTTAGTCACTAAAGTGTAGCACACTATCAAAGATGCTCTGTAGGTCTAAGAATGAGATCAATTTGTTTACAACTCTCAAGCCTAAGTGTCTTTAGGCAGCTACAATAGAACAAGGCCGCAATCCAACCTTCATAAAAACCATGATTTGAAAGTGTTAGCTCTTCCAACATGAAACAACATTGCCCAATATCTGCAATACCATCATATCTGGCCTCACAACCACCGAGTTCCAACTTTACTAGTCGAGTGTATCCTTTAGTCAAGATAGTCAGGCCAATGTCAAAGAAATGTACAATGGTAGAACCCACTAATAGTACCCCCACCAGTCGCAAATTTTGTAGGTTCTTGCATTCAGAGATGACATACAAGGAGTCATCAGTGCATTGATTTAGCACAAGCTCATGTAAGTGGTGCATTTCTTTGCAAGATATGCAAGACCATCATCATGAGGTAAGGTAGGCTTCAATTGTTTCTGTAAGAGTAACTTTGGTGACCCTTTCACATCTGTGAAATTGTCTCCCATTATTGGCATTGAATTATATTGAGTCATCTTTGACGTAGTGGTCTTTGCCTCATCAAATTGGCAAAGCTTTGTAGATTGTGAAGTCTTCTCTTCAATCTTGATTAGCTCTCGATTGCGGAACGATGCGCAATTGTATGTGGCTCTCCGGACAACAATCATGCATAGTCGTTGCAAGCTGGGACACCCATCTGCCACCAAGGCCTTGAGACCTTTATCAAGTACTGAGGGTGACAACTGTTGATCCTCAATAAACCGCTCAATAGAGGATGGATCATATGCATTTGTGCTAAGCTAAATGGTGATGAACTGGTGGGTAAAAAGGATGCTCGGTCACTTGAGTGTCTTCAGCCATGCTCCTGTTAAGTCCATATGAGTGAGGTTGGGGAATCTGTTGACCAGATGCCCACTTGTAAGAAAACTCAACTCATGAACTCGAATTGAGGTACTCAGGTGTGTTAGATATGATCAATGCCCCACCCTCATTAGGTGCTACCAATGATCCATGGTGCTCAAAGTTGTAAGGCCCCCATTATGAGGAGAAGCCAAATGTGAGCCCGGACATTGGTTGAGTCCTGACTTGTATATCAGATGAGGTCTATGTGACCGGATGGCAAAAAGGTGACTGTTGTGGGTCTAATCTTTGGGTTAGACGGAGTGGTTAAGCTGGTAGCAACTCGAGGCACATTGCATTGAGTTGCGTGGTAAGGGAGTTAAAAGGGGCCCCTATTGTGGGGTCCGGGGGCCGCGGAAGCGGCCCCTGGCTGGGGGGTCCCAGGGGGGCCAGCGGCCCCCCTGGCGGGGGTCCGGGGGCAGCGCCCCCGGCCCGATGGTAAAGGGAATATTCGGAATATTCCCTAGAATATTCCCTGGCCGACTAGTGGAGGCTCATATGGTAGGTCGGTCAGCAGGCCGACCTAACGACCTTCGCGGGCTATAAAAGCTAAACCCCTTCGCAGCCATCTCACACTCATCTTTCACCCAGTCAGAGTTGTTGTTCCAGCTAGCCTTAAGCTCTTCACCTATCTTCTGTCTAGATCGCCATCTAAGCTTCACACAGTGGAAGCGCACGGGTGGACAGAGCCATCTTTGTATCAGTTGTTTGGAGTTAAAGAATTTTACTGATTCTCCTCTTATCTGTTGTGTACTCTCTATCTCTTTCTCAGATTCTGTTCGCTGCGCCGTGTAATATTTTACATGGTATCAGAGCCCAGGGGGCTCTAGAGATCGGAGAGAGTGCAAGAGGCAAAGGCTTCAACAGCAAAGAGAAACGATGTCGACTCCGGGAAGCAGTTCTGGCGCATCAGGAAGCGGTGCAGGAGGTGGTGCTGCTGTACCGGCTATTCAAACACTGAGGATTCGTCCACCAACCTTCAGCGAAGGCAAGTTAGATGGTACAAACTACACCTTGTGGAAGTTCAAAATTACTACTATCCTTGATTCTTATGAGCTTCTGGAGACTGTGCTGGGGACTGACGCAGAACCACAGCCTACCCCCGACCCATCAAATCCTAGTGTGATGATTCCTCCGAATGCAGATCTTCTACGAGCTTGGAAACGAAGGAATGCAGATGCATTGTGTGCCTTAGTTACAAGCTGTTCTGACAGTGTTTTGACTCTGATTCAGCATACAACCAAAGCGTCAGAGGCTTGGAATGTACTAAGGAGTCAGTATGAAACACGAAACCAAACAAGGATTCAAAACTTGGAGAATCAACTAGCAGCGGAGAAGTTTGCTGAAGGAGAGACGGTTGAAGCATTCATCACTCGGATTAAGAATCTGCGCGACCAGATGGCTGGCGCTGGGATACAAAAGACTAGCGAAGAGCTAGCTCGGAGGTGTCTTCGGATTTGTCCACAAAAGTTTGATGGACTAGTAACTGCCCTTAATACTCAGGTGAGACCTCAAGCTTTGACTTTTGAGGAGTTTTGTGCATTATTAATGGAGGAGGAGTTGAGGCTGAAAGCCCGAGAAGGAAGCAACAATGGAGATGCTGCATTCTCTGCCAATGCAAAAGGCAAAGGTGTTTCCTCCACCAAAAATGATGGTGACAAAAAGAAAAAGGGCGGCAAGAAGAAGTTTCAAGGAGAGTGCTTCTACTGTAAGAAGAAAGGACATGCGATTGCAGATTGTCGTGTCAAGAAGGCAGATGAAAAGAATGGTACCCTTAAAACTAAAGGGAAAGAGACAGCCAATACGGCTGAAGCAGAGTTGGAATTATTCATGGCGACCATTGAGGAAGTGTGCTCCTCGGCACAAGAAGAATCTACCACTGACTCTTGGGTGTTGGATAGTGGGGCCTCCCGTCACATGACCAACAAGAAAGGTCTATACAGTTCTATGCAGCCTCTACAAGAATCCATCACTGTGACGGTTGGAAATGATGCTAAATGCCCTGCTGCGGGCACAGGTACTATTTCTTTTGTTGCTGCAAATGGTGAAGTCAAAAAGCTTTCAAATGTGTTGTATGTTCCCGAAATCAGGAGAAATCTCTTATCAGTTGCTGCCATAACTGATCTTGGTCATGAAGTGAGGTTCAAGAAGACAGGTGCAGAAATTATTGATAGTGCTGGCACAATTGTTGGCAAAGGAGAAAGAAGGAACAACCTGTATGAGCTAAGTGCTCTTACAGCCACCGCTGGAGTGGGCACAAGTAAGCTTTGGCATGAAAGGTTTGGACACATCGGATTTGCAGTATTGAAGGAGATGCAAAAGCAAGGTATGGTTGCTCACCTACCTACAATAACTGAATTGAAGGAACCATGTGAAGCTTGTATGATGGGCAAGCAACAGAGAAAGGCATTTCCACAAGAAAGCAAGAATAGAGCACATGCTCCTCTAGAGTTGGTGCATGCTGACTTATGTGGTAAGATGCCTACACAGGCCTTGGGGGGATCTTCTTATTTTATGTTGATTGTCGACGACTACAGTAGGAAGATGTGGGTGTACTTCCTTCGTGATAAGGCTCAAGCTTTTGGTAAGTTTAAAGAATGGCTAATACTTGTTGAGAATGAAACAGGGAAAAGTGTGAAGAAATTTAGAACAGATGGTGGTGGTGAGTTCAACTCAAAGGAGTTTGAAGGCTTTTGCAAGAGCAAAGGGATCAAGCGTCAATTGACAACGCCTCACACACCTCAGCAGAATGGTGTTGTGGAACGCAGGAATCGTACCATTGTGGAGATGGCAAGATGCATGCTAAAGGGCAAGGGATTGCCTAACCATTTTTGGGCTGAAGCTGTTAATACTGCAGTCTACATTCTAAATCGGAGCTACACAAAGGCTCTCAAGGGAAAAACACCTCATGAGGCTTACACTGGTAAGAAACCATCTGTTTCACATTTCAGAATTTTTGGATGTGAATGTTATGCACATGTTCCAGATGAGAAGAGAAACAAGTTACAACCAAAAAGCAGAAAATGTATCTTCTTGGGTTATAGTGATGAGCAGAAGGCTTACAAGTTATATGACCAAGAGGCAAAGAAGATCATCGCGAGCCGTGATGTGGTGTTCAAGGAGGAGCCGCATACAGTGGAGGAGGAGAAGGCAAGGTCTTCCACTTTATCATCAAGCGAAGAAGTAGTCCACTATGAACCTGTCCCGAGAGCTATCCCTATCCTTAAGGAGGAGGAAGCATCATCTTCAGATGATGAGGAAAAAGTTCACCAACCTGACATCACCCCACCGGAAAAGCCATTGCCGCGCTGGGTGAAGCAGCTCTATGACCACAATAATCCTATGCCTGCATCTGTTGAGGAGAAGGCAGACGGACCAAGGAGGTCTCAGAGAATAGAGGAGCAAAGGAGGGCTTCTGCTCACATAGTCAACATGGCCTTGATGGTTGAGATTATGAGAGAAGTAAAGGAGCCAACTGACTTAGAAGAAGCACTTGCAGATCCATCATGGAAGGCTGCTATGCAGGCGGAGTATGACAGCATAATGAAGAATGACACTTGGGAGCTAGTGGATCGGCCAGCAAAGCGGAAGATTATTGGCACCAAGTGGATCTGGAAGGTAAAGTACAAGGCTGATGGTACCTTAGAAAAGTACAAAGCTAGACTGGTTGCCCAAGGATTTTCACAAGTTGAAGGGTTTGATTTTCAAGAGTCATTTGCCCCAACTGCCAGAATGACCACTATTCGCACGGTACTTGCAGTGGCTGCCCACAAGAAGTGGCCAGTGTACCAAATGGATGTTAAGTCAGCGTTCTTAAATGGTGACCTCAAGGAGGAGGTGTACGTGGCTCAGCCACCAGGGTTTGAGGCCCCCCATTCTGAGAACAAAGTGTGTAAACTGAAGAAGGCATTGTATGGGCTGAAACAAGCCCCCAGAGCATGGTACCAGCGGATAGATAGGTTCTTTTTAAACCTAAACTTCAAAAGATGTGCCTCAGATGCTAACTTGTATGTTTACAGGGATGGTAAAAAGTCTGTAGTGATTGTCCTATATGTGGACGACCTTCTTATTACAGGTGACTATGAAGATATGATCAACCAAACTCGAAAGGCTTTGAGTTTTGAGTTTGAAATGACAGACTTGGGCTTGCTGCACTATTGTTTGGGGATTGAAGTCTGGCAAGAGCCAGGAAAGATCTTCATCTCTCAGAAGAAGTATGCATGGGAGATCTTGAAGGCATTTGGCATGACCGAGTGCAAGGAGATAGCTACACCTATGGAGGTGAATGTAAAGTTATCCGTTGAGGATACATCAGCACTAGCAGACATTGGGAGGTATAGGAGGTTGGTCGGCAGTCTAATCTACTTGTGTAACACCAGACCAGATATCAGTTTTGCTGTTGGTGTTTTGAGCAGGTTCTCAAACAAACCTCATGAGAGTCATTGGAAGACTGGGATGCGGGTGCTCAGATACTTGAAGAAAACTCTTGACTATGGTATCACATACAGTTTCGGAACTTCTCTTGTGGGGAACTGTGACTCAGATTGGGCAGGAGACATTGATTCCAGGAAGTCAGTTTCTGGTTATTGTTTCTCTTTGGGTTCAGGAATTTTCTCTTGGATTAGTAAGAAGCAACCAACAGTGGCATTGTCTTCTACCGAAGCAGAGTACAAGGCAGCTTGTTTTGCTGCATGTGAGGCCGTATGGTTGAGAAGGATTCTATGGCATATGGGAGTGCAGGATGAAGAACCAACTGTGCTGAGATGTGACAATCAGAGTTGCATCGCCATTGCCAAAAATCCAGTGTTTCATGCACGCACCAAACATATAGAGATCCAGTATCACTATGTGCGTGATTTGATGGAGGATGGGATAGTGGAATTGGTCTACTGTCCAACAGAGGAGAATGGAGCAGATATCTTCACCAAAGCACTTACGAAGGATCTGCTTCAAGTTCATCTTCAGAGACTCGGCATTGGGCCGAGGAGATAGTTCACCTATGGGTGGACATTGAGGGGGGGTGTTAGATATGATCAATGCCCCACCCTCATTAGGTGCTACCAATGATCCATGGTGCTCAAAGTTGTAAGGCCCCCATTATGAGGAGAAGCCAAATGTGAGCCCGGACATTGGTTGAGTCCTGACTTGTATATCAGATGAGGTCTATGTGACCGGATGGCAAAAAGGTGACTGTTGTGGGTCTAATCTTTGGGTTAGACGGAGTGGTTAAGCTGGTAGCAACTCGAGGCACATTGCATTGAGTTGCGTGGTAAGGGAGTTAAAAGGGGCCCCTATTGTGGGGTCCGGGGGCCGCGGAAGCGGCCCCTGGCTGGGGGGTCCCAGGGGGGCCAGCGGCCCCCCTGGCGGGGGTCCGGGGGCAGCGCCCCCGGCCCGATGGTAAAGGGAATATTCGGAATATTCCCTAGAATATTCCCTGGCCGACTAGTGGAGGCTCATATGGTAGGTCGGTCAGCAGGCCGACCTAACGACCTTCGCGGGCTATAAAAGCTAAACCCCTTCGCAGCCATCTCACACTCATCTTTCACCCAGTCAGAGTTGTTGTTCCAGCTAGCCTTAAGCTCTTCACCTATCTTCTGTCTAGATCGCCATCTAAGCTTCACACAGTGGAAGCGCACGGGTGGACAGAGCCATCTTTGTATCAGTTGTTTGGAGTTAAAGAATTTTACTGATTCTCCTCTTATCTGTTGTGTACTCTCTATCTCTTTCTCAGATTCTGTTCGCTGCGCCGTGTAATATTTTACATGGTATCAGAGCCCAGGGGGCTCTAGAGATCGGAGAGAGTGCAAGAGGCAAAGGCTTCAACAGCAAAGAGAAACGATGTCGACTCCGGGAAGCAGTTCTGGCGCATCAGGAAGCGGTGCAGGAGGTGGTGCTGCTGTACCGGCTATTCAAACACTGAGGATTCGTCCACCAACCTTCAGCGAAGGCAAGTTAGATGGTACAAACTACACCTTGTGGAAGTTCAAAATTACTACTATCCTTGATTCTTATGAGCTTCTGGAGACTGTGCTGGGGACTGACGCAGAACCACAGCCTACCCCCGACCCATCAAATCCTAGTGTGATGATTCCTCCGAATGCAGATCTTCTACGAGCTTGGAAACGAAGGAATGCAGATGCATTGTGTGCCTTAGTTACAAGCTGTTCTGACAGTGTTTTGACTCTGATTCAGCATACAACCAAAGCGTCAGAGGCTTGGAATGTACTAAGGAGTCAGTATGAAACACGAAACCAAACAAGGATTCAAAACTTGGAGAATCAACTAGCAGCGGAGAAGTTTGCTGAAGGAGAGACGGTTGAAGCATTCATCACTCGGATTAAGAATCTGCGCGACCAGATGGCTGGCGCTGGGATACAAAAGACTAGCGAAGAGCTAGCTCGGAGGTGTCTTCGGATTTGTCCACAAAAGTTTGATGGACTAGTAACTGCCCTTAATACTCAGGTGAGACCTCAAGCTTTGACTTTTGAGGAGTTTTGTGCATTATTAATGGAGGAGGAGTTGAGGCTGAAAGCCCGAGAAGGAAGCAACAATGGAGATGCTGCATTCTCTGCCAATGCAAAAGGCAAAGGTGTTTCCTCCACCAAAAATGATGGTGACAAAAAGAAAAAGGGCGGCAAGAAGAAGTTTCAAGGAGAGTGCTTCTACTGTAAGAAGAAAGGACATGCGATTGCAGATTGTCGTGTCAAGAAGGCAGATGAAAAGAATGGTACCCTTAAAACTAAAGGGAAAGAGACAGCCAATACGGCTGAAGCAGAGTTGGAATTATTCATGGCGACCATTGAGGAAGTGTGCTCCTCGGCACAAGAAGAATCTACCACTGACTCTTGGGTGTTGGATAGTGGGGCCTCCCGTCACATGACCAACAAGAAAGGTCTATACAGTTCTATGCAGCCTCTACAAGAATCCATCACTGTGACGGTTGGAAATGATGCTAAATGCCCTGCTGCGGGCACAGGTACTATTTCTTTTGTTGCTGCAAATGGTGAAGTCAAAAAGCTTTCAAATGTGTTGTATGTTCCCGAAATCAGGAGAAATCTCTTATCAGTTGCTGCCATAACTGATCTTGGTCATGAAGTGAGGTTCAAGAAGACAGGTGCAGAAATTATTGATAGTGCTGGCACAATTGTTGGCAAAGGAGAAAGAAGGAACAACCTGTATGAGCTAAGTGCTCTTACAGCCACCGCTGGAGTGGGCACAAGTAAGCTTTGGCATGAAAGGTTTGGACACATCGGATTTGCAGTATTGAAGGAGATGCAAAAGCAAGGTATGGTTGCTCACCTACCTACAATAACTGAATTGAAGGAACCATGTGAAGCTTGTATGATGGGCAAGCAACAGAGAAAGGCATTTCCACAAGAAAGCAAGAATAGAGCACATGCTCCTCTAGAGTTGGTGCATGCTGACTTATGTGGTAAGATGCCTACACAGGCCTTGGGGGGATCTTCTTATTTTATGTTGATTGTCGACGACTACAGTAGGAAGATGTGGGTGTACTTCCTTCGTGATAAGGCTCAAGCTTTTGGTAAGTTTAAAGAATGGCTAATACTTGTTGAGAATGAAACAGGGAAAAGTGTGAAGAAATTTAGAACAGATGGTGGTGGTGAGTTCAACTCAAAGGAGTTTGAAGGCTTTTGCAAGAGCAAAGGGATCAAGCGTCAATTGACAACGCCTCACACACCTCAGCAGAATGGTGTTGTGGAACGCAGGAATCGTACCATTGTGGAGATGGCAAGATGCATGCTAAAGGGCAAGGGATTGCCTAACCATTTTTGGGCTGAAGCTGTTAATACTGCAGTCTACATTCTAAATCGGAGCTACACAAAGGCTCTCAAGGGAAAAACACCTCATGAGGCTTACACTGGTAAGAAACCATCTGTTTCACATTTCAGAATTTTTGGATGTGAATGTTATGCACATGTTCCAGATGAGAAGAGAAACAAGTTACAACCAAAAAGCAGAAAATGTATCTTCTTGGGTTATAGTGATGAGCAGAAGGCTTACAAGTTATATGACCAAGAGGCAAAGAAGATCATCGCGAGCCGTGATGTGGTGTTCAAGGAGGAGCCGCATACAGTGGAGGAGGAGAAGGCAAGGTCTTCCACTTTATCATCAAGCGAAGAAGTAGTCCACTATGAACCTGTCCCGAGAGCTATCCCTATCCTTAAGGAGGAGGAAGCATCATCTTCAGATGATGAGGAAAAAGTTCACCAACCTGACATCACCCCACCGGAAAAGCCATTGCCGCGCTGGGTGAAGCAGCTCTATGACCACAATAATCCTATGCCTGCATCTGTTGAGGAGAAGGCAGACGGACCAAGGAGGTCTCAGAGAATAGAGGAGCAAAGGAGGGCTTCTGCTCACATAGTCAACATGGCCTTGATGGTTGAGATTATGAGAGAAGTAAAGGAGCCAACTGACTTAGAAGAAGCACTTGCAGATCCATCATGGAAGGCTGCTATGCAGGCGGAGTATGACAGCATAATGAAGAATGACACTTGGGAGCTAGTGGATCGGCCAGCAAAGCGGAAGATTATTGGCACCAAGTGGATCTGGAAGGTAAAGTACAAGGCTGATGGTACCTTAGAAAAGTACAAAGCTAGACTGGTTGCCCAAGGATTTTCACAAGTTGAAGGGTTTGATTTTCAAGAGTCATTTGCCCCAACTGCCAGAATGACCACTATTCGCACGGTACTTGCAGTGGCTGCCCACAAGAAGTGGCCAGTGTACCAAATGGATGTTAAGTCAGCGTTCTTAAATGGTGACCTCAAGGAGGAGGTGTACGTGGCTCAGCCACCAGGGTTTGAGGCCCCCCATTCTGAGAACAAAGTGTGTAAACTGAAGAAGGCATTGTATGGGCTGAAACAAGCCCCCAGAGCATGGTACCAGCGGATAGATAGGTTCTTTTTAAACCTAAACTTCAAAAGATGTGCCTCAGATGCTAACTTGTATGTTTACAGGGATGGTAAAAAGTCTGTAGTGATTGTCCTATATGTGGACGACCTTCTTATTACAGGTGACTATGAAGATATGATCAACCAAACTCGAAAGGCTTTGAGTTTTGAGTTTGAAATGACAGACTTGGGCTTGCTGCACTATTGTTTGGGGATTGAAGTCTGGCAAGAGCCAGGAAAGATCTTCATCTCTCAGAAGAAGTATGCATGGGAGATCTTGAAGGCATTTGGCATGACCGAGTGCAAGGAGATAGCTACACCTATGGAGGTGAATGTAAAGTTATCCGTTGAGGATACATCAGCACTAGCAGACATTGGGAGGTATAGGAGGTTGGTCGGCAGTCTAATCTACTTGTGTAACACCAGACCAGATATCAGTTTTGCTGTTGGTGTTTTGAGCAGGTTCTCAAACAAACCTCATGAGAGTCATTGGAAGACTGGGATGCGGGTGCTCAGATACTTGAAGAAAACTCTTGACTATGGTATCACATACAGTTTCGGAACTTCTCTTGTGGGGAACTGTGACTCAGATTGGGCAGGAGACATTGATTCCAGGAAGTCAGTTTCTGGTTATTGTTTCTCTTTGGGTTCAGGAATTTTCTCTTGGATTAGTAAGAAGCAACCAACAGTGGCATTGTCTTCTACCGAAGCAGAGTACAAGGCAGCTTGTTTTGCTGCATGTGAGGCCGTATGGTTGAGAAGGATTCTATGGCATATGGGAGCGCCCCCGGCCCGATGGTAAAGGGAATATTCCCTAGAATATTCCCTGGCCGACTAGTGGAGGCTCATATGGTAGGTCGGTCAGCAGGCCGACCTAACGACCTTCGCGGGCTATAAAAGCTAAACCCCTTCGCAGCCATCTCACACTCATCTTTCACCCAGTCAGAGTTGTTGTTCCAGCTAGCCTTAAGCTCTTCACCTATCTTCTGTCTAGATCGCCATCTAAGCTTCACACAGTGGAAGCGCACGGGTGGACAGAGCCATCTTTGTATCAGTTGTTTGGAGTTAAAGAATTTTACTGATTCTCCTCTTATCTGTTGTGTACTCTCTATCTCTTTCTCAGATTCTGTTCGCTGCGCCGTGTAATATTTTACAAGGTGGCCATGGACATACAACCAACACTTGCAGACAAGAGAGGAAGGGTAAGGGCTTGACTCCAAACATCTCAATATATGCAGAAGTAGCTCATCGCTCAAGCTTGCAAAGGCATCTACTGCTGAAGGTGTAGCTATGACTGTGAGGGCAGATCTGTTTCCACTGACCACGCACAGTTCTCTCAGAAGCATCCTTGACAAAACAACATTGGCTATGCTTGGGGATCAGCTTAGCTACTGATAATCACTTAGAGGTAACATTTAGAAGTTACCAAAATCTTGCTAATCGGACAAAGTAATCACTCTTTGTGAGGTAACATTTAGAAGTTACAAAAATCCTACTAATGAAACAAAGCTTTGTTGCATTCACAATATAGAAGGGTAAAAACCTTTGACAAAGCCTCTGTCTCATGAGAAGCAAGAAATTAGGGTGAGATCCATGCCTATGTGGACGTCCTTGTTGAGGAAGGAGCTTGATGTCCTAGCTATGGCGATGGTGAGAGAAAGAAGTGCAGGGATTTTTAAAAATTTTCTCCCGCTTTTGTAGCACAGCACAAGCCTCATCGCGAGAGAGAGGGAGACAAACCTCAACACTATATCACATGAGCCTCATATATTGTTTTGGCCTAGTTTACTTTGGCCACGCTGATAAAGTGCACAAACATCCATTTCAACGTCCCAAATCTCTTCAAGATGTGTGATGCCTTTTCAATCATTAATCCCAACTCTCCCCTTCATTGAATACCCATGTGATATAGTCTTGAGGGGGATCCATCCCTCCAGCTATAATTTTCCACAAACATACCCCCAGAAAGAAACTCCAATGGATGCATGCATTCGACATGGGAAACAATGAGCTTAAGGTCAAGCACAAAAAGAAACTCCAATCGATGCGTACATTCGATGACAAAGAAGAAGAAGAGCTCAAAGTCAAGCACACACCCCTCCCTTCTCGACCCCCCTTTTGTCTCTTCTCTTTAATCCTCTCCGATGGCCTATGCTATGGCTTCATTATCATGGACTCTGATCATATCTAGTTCTCCATAGGGGAGATACACAAGGGACCCTATTGTTGCGATCTTATGTTCTGGCTTCCACTGATTATTTGAAAATATTATCAGCTGCGTTTAGATTTACAATCCAAGCAGAGAGATGGATTGATTATGCAGATTGATGTATGTTTCTGGACTAGAGTTTGCTATGTGATGCGCAATATATAGCCTCGAAAATAGGTCCTACTGAAAATGCTGTAACTGTGATTACAGGATGCAATAGAATGTTGGAAAGTCAGTGGGCTGAAGCATCGGATTCGTTGATTTTTTGGCCTAGTTTACTTTGGCCATGTCGATAAAGTGCACAAATGTCCATTTCAACGTCCCAAATCTCTTTGAGATGCATGATTCCTTTTCAACTGTCGATCCCAACTCTCCCCTTCATTGAATACCTGTGTGATATAGTCTTGAGGGAGAGCCCTCCATGCCATTAGCAAGATTGACAGCATGTTTGCAACCAAGAGAAAAAGAGATAAATGTGGGGAGAGAGAGAGAGAGAGAGAGAGAGAGAGAGAGAGAGAGAGAGAGAGAGAGAGAGAGAGAGAGAGAGAGTCTCATAAATGTGGTGACTGCAAGGAGATTTGAAAAAAAGAACATTAATGCCTTATTCTTTTCAAATCTCCCTGGAGCCTTATTATTCACAAATCTCCCCTTAGCCTTAGTATTCTAGATTGGAAGCCACATGAAGGTTTGGAGCAAGTTCAGAAGAGACCGAAGGTACAATGAAAATAAAGAAGTATAGGTTTTTTGTTAACATGGGGGGCATTTTTTAAATGCTTAGATACATGTGGATACCATTATGTATATAATGTCTTTATAGTGCATTTTAATGTCTTTTCTTTACTATCCATTTCAACATATAATGTCATTTTTAATTATAGAGCCGCTTCTAGATATCACACTAATTGACCTATGATTTCTTGCACTCAAGGATGCGAAAAAAGAATGTGTACATGTTATAGTTGTGCATATGTGCATAGATGAAAGTTTACAAGTTTGATGCATTAAAGAGATTGCATGCATATACAAGCCTTTATATACCTAGACGAAAATGCATATCTAGCCTTTCATATGACAAACTTTTTAATTTGTTCCCTTTGATCTTTTCTTCATAGCAAAGTATTCAATGTGTGCTTTCAATAGGTTAAAAACATGAATGTGGGTTTGTAATGGCTAAACAATTTTATGTGGTAAAGAGGATAGGTGGATTGGTACAATGGATAGGTAGGCATGATTATGGAAGGCCACACAGAGAGAGAGAGAGAGAGAGAGAGAGAGAGAGAGAGAGAGAGAGAGAGAGAGAGAGAGAGAGAGAGAGAGATGTGCAGGAGGAGGTGAGCTTCCCTCACGAAGCTACGAAGCGGCCCTTGGGAACACTAGTAACTACTAATTGGTTCAAGTGAGCTCAATTAAGTTCTTTTGAATGCCTTTTCCTAGTCTCTACAATTTTATGTTCATCATAACTACATTGACTATCTAATCTCAATACCCCTACCAAATGTTAACCATGCAAACCTAGTTTAAGATAGTGAGCTTTCACTTTTTGGCATCTAATGGCCGTTGTCCATCCATTGATTGTACATGGTTATTGCTGGTGAATGGACTTGAGTCAGAAAGTGTATGTATGGTAGGCTTAGACCTTGATTCTGTTGAAATTGAAGAGGTAATAGGATAAAGAGACCATTAGGATGGTAGGTAACTTGGCCCGCCTTGATTTCATCTTACTACTATATTAGTTTCATTGTAGGTTCGGAAAGCCCCGAACCTCTAGAGGGTTTCCCAAATTCAAACCTCCCTTCTTCAATTAAAACCCCCTCCCCTACCCTCTCTCTCATGTGCAATCTCTTCTTTTCTCTTCCCCCTCCCCTTTTTAATTAAAAGCCCCTTTTCCCCTCTCCTCTCTTTCTCTCTCTCTCTTTTTAAAATTAAAACCCCCTCCCCTCTCTCTCACTTATAATCTCTCTCTTTCTTTTAACCCTCCCCTTTTTAATTCAATTCCTCCCCCCTCTCTCACTCATGTGTAGGGCCTAGGTTCTCTCTCCCTCTCTCTCTCTCCTTTAATTAAATCAAACTTCTTTTTAAATCAAAACTCTCTCTCTCTCTCTCTCTATTAGATTTTAAATTAAACATTTTTTGATATAGTTTTTGACTTTTAGAGAGAGAGAGACATAGAGGAAATATATAATTTGAAAGAGAGAGAAAATAGAGGGAGAGAAAGGGAAAGAGAGAAAAGAGAAAAATAAAGAGGAAAGAGAGCGAGAGAAAAAAACTTGAAAGAGAAAGAGAGGGGAAAAGAAAAAGAGAGAGAGAGAGAGAGAGAGATAGAGAGAGAGAGAGGAAAGAAAGGGGAGAAGAAAAGGGGGAAGAGAGATAGAGAGAAGAAAAGGAGAGAGAATTATAGAGAGAGGAAACATAAAATTTAAAAGAAAGAGAAAATAAAAAATTTAAAGAGAGAATGAAGAGAGAGAATAAGAAAAAAGGAAAAAAGAAGAGGAGAGAGAAGGAAAAGAGAGGAGAGAGGGGAGAGAGAGAAGAAAAACAAGGGGAGAGAGAGAGAGAAGAAGAAAAAGAAGAAGAAGAAGAAAGAGGAAAAGAGAGAGAGATGAGAAAAAAGAGGAAAGAGAATAGTATTTTTTAAATTTAAATATTTTTTGAGAGGGGGAAAGGGAGAGAGGAGAGAGGGAGAAGAGAGAGAGAGAAGATAATATTTAAAAAAGAGAAAAAAAAAAGGAAAATTAAGAGAAAGGAGAGGAGAAGAAAAGGGGGCAGAGAGAGAGAACGAAAAAGAAGAGAGAGAATATGAACACAAAGAGAGGGAATTATATATAGGAAAAAGATAAAATTTACATAAAGAGAAGAAAAAAAGGAAAATTAGAAGAAAAGGGGGTGGAGAGAGAGAGAGAGAGAGAGGAGAAGAGACAGAATATGAACATAAAGAGAGAGAATTATATATAGGGAAAATATAAAATTCACATACATTAAGAGAGAGATTGAGGGAGAGCAATAAAATGAAAGAAGAAGAAGAAGAAGAAGAGAGAGAGAGAGAGAGAGAGAAGAAAAAATTTAAAAAGAGAATGAAGAGAGAGAGAGAGAGAAGAAGAAGAAAAAAGAAAAAAAGGAAAAAAGAGGAAAGGGAGAGAGAAGAAAAGAGAGAGTAAAAGGAGAGAGAGAGAGAGAGGAGAAAAAATAAACTAAAATAGAAGGCACAGAGAGAGAGAGAGGAGGGGTAAAGAAAAAAATTAGAAACAGAGAGGGAAAAAAGGAGAGAGAAATATGAGAAAAAGCGTGACAATATCGATTTGTATCCCTAGAAATCTTCTAAGGCCAATTGGATGAATTCTAGTGGTGTGAAAAAGGCCTATTGAAAAGATACACTCGAGTGAGAAGAAAAAAAGAAAAACATACATGGGATCCGAAGAAAGGGTGGAAGTGAGCCCACAATTGCCAAGTTGACGTTAACAAGTCGCCCCTCAAACCACTAAGTCTCAGCAAAACACCATTTTATTGCTACTTGTGGGCAACCGAGGTGCAGCATAAAAACCCAGGATAAGTGGGGATCGCAACTTTATAAGCCTCCTTACCCTGGCCTCCTTACCCTATGGTGTGATTGTGATAGGGGTAGATTTCCCATCAACATTAACGTCTAGTTGAGAACCTTGTGTCCTGGAGAGAGAGAGAGAGAGAGAGAGAGAGAGAGAGAGAGAGAGAGAGAGTCAGTCCTGATGATACAATGCCAATGTTCAGAGGAATCGGAAGCCTTGGTGGTCGCGACTCGCGTGATCTTGGGTTGGGGGTTGGCCCAAAGAGCATCCATGGAAAAGGGCGCTAGCGTCTCGCTCCACTGCTTTGTCTGATGAGCCATGGCCGCTGCCGATTCTGCTTCTTTGAAGCTGCCCTTGTCGGAGCCTTTCGCCACACCTGGCTCTCATCGACAGGACGCCAAGGAGGAGGAGGAGGAGGAGGGCCTCCTCATGGGTGCCATCGACATGCGCACGAAGCCTGCCCTCTTCTCCCTCTTCTTGCCCCTCGTCTCCCGCCTCATGGTGGCCATCGCCATAGCCTGCATTACTCTGGCCTGGCTGCTCCTCTTCGCATCCCCCTGCGCCTCGCACATCGGTGACCGCGTCTCGCCGGCCACGAGGCGGCCCCTGCGCACGCTGGACAAGCCCGTCGTGCTGCTTATCTCCCTGGATGGCTTCAGATATGGCTACCACTGGAAGGTCCCCACCCCCAGCATCGATCGCCTGCGCACCAACGGCACCGAGGCTGTCCCAGGTATGATCCCTGTCTACCCCACCCTTACATTCCCTAACCACTACTCCATTGTAACAGGGCTGTACCCAGCTTGGCATGGCATCATCGGCAATTACTTCAGTGACCCTTATTCTGATGAGAAATTCCACCCTGGTGTAATTGACCCAAGATGGTGGCTGGGTGAGCCCATGTGGGAGACTGTGGTAAAAAATGGGCTTGTTGCTGCCACTTACTTCTGGCCTGGTAGTGATGTATCAAAAGGGGCCTGGAATTGCTCGCTCCCCTATTGCCATTACTATAACTCATCTGTGCCCTATGAAGACCGAGTGAGCTCAGTCCTCGAGTATTTTGACCTCCCTGATGATGAGAGGCCCAGCTTCATCACCCTCTACTTTGAAGAGCCTGACCATACTGGTCACATTGTCGGTGCAGATGATCCCCACATCGATGCTGCCATTCGCTTCGTCGATGAGCTGCTTGGCACTCTGTTTCAAGGGCTTGATGAAAGGGGCATTTTTGATGATGTATCCATCATACTGCTTGGAGATCATGGCATGGTTGGTACATGTGACAGGAAGATTTTTTACCTGGAGGATTTGGCTCCATGGGTGCACATACCAGCAGGTTGGGCTGATTCGCTGAGCCCCGTGCTCGCTTTACGTCCTTCTTCAGATGTGGATGTGATGGAAGTGTATCTAAACATCACTGCAGGTCTGAATTCAGGCAAGGTCCCTAACTCTGAGTTTCTTAAGGTCTACCTGAAGGAAGATTTACCAAGCCGACTTCATTATTCGGACAGTGATAGAATACAGCCCATTATTGGCATTGTGGCAGAGGGTTATAAGGTTGAGATGAACAGATCTTCAGCACAAGAATGTGGAGGGGCTCATGGGTATGATAACGAGGCTTTATCTATGCACCCCATCTTCATTGCACACGGACCACAATTCGCCCAAGGAAGGCAAATTTCATCATTTGTAAACATAGAGATCTACAATGTGATAGCTGAGGTGCTTGGCATAAGAGGGGCTGAGAACAATGGCTCCACTTCTTTTGCTCACACTATCTTACTTCCCTCAGAGTGAAAGTTCTGTTTCGCTTTCAGGTGGAAAGGAAGTTGTCTGCAGAAAGCTGTGTGCATGTCTCTGCTCATGTGCATTTTAGAGGTTTTCCTGTGTTTGAGTCTCTGCAATTCTGTCAAGTAGCAGGGTTTTCTCTTTGTCCTGATAGTGGGTCCAATTTGCTGTGGGTGACACATCTCACTCAGTGCGCTCGCCTTGTGAGTGTGCACACATGTACCATGTGTGTGAACATTGTTTAAGGCGAATAGGTTTTGAATATATCGCCGGTGATGAAGCCCAAGGTTGACAGTCACACACGCACACACTCAAACCTTTAACCGACTGAGCGAGCGAGCTGCCTGCTACAGCAGCCTACAGCTCCATTGGCACGTGCAAATACTTTTCTTTCTTTAATCACTTTTTGTCTGTTATTTTTCCTCAAATGCTGGACGTTCACCATGAATTATACGCTAGAGCATATCATACGGAGATATATAGCATATCATATCTCATATGTGACCAAAGTTTTCCTGCTATCTGGTAAACAGAAAAGTCTCTTAGACAGGCCTGCTAAATGAAGCAAAATTATCCAACACCGCAGCTATCACTATAAGATACCTGGAAAGAACAAGAGCAATCGGAACTTAAACATTTGGAGATCAAAGTGCATTTTTTGATGATCAGCAACATGTCTAAGAATCTCTAATTGTAGGTAGTGAAAATGCACATGTGTGCATGCCTCATGCAGCACTAATCGAATGCACGGTGGTGCCTCGTTGAGCTCTTACCAAATTTGGTGGAAGTTTTCAAAGTAAAGTGGGCAAGGTGTAGCATACTCTTTTGTTTCCTCCTTCCTAAAAAAGTGGCTTAATCAAGTGCTTGGGTGTGGTACCATACCTAGTATCTTGTGAGCACATGCACATACAAGCACTTGCCTCGTGGTGCACTATTCAAAAATGATTATTTCCTTGGGAGGGGAATTCTGTGTGTATTAACATGTGAGTAATAGTGATTGAGAAAATTATGATCAAGGATGTGTGAGTAATAGTGAAGGTGAACTTGGTTGCAATGAAGCATCCTTCACAACTTGCTTTAGGAGTGTATATGAAAAGGCCACCTTTACTTGCTAGACTCTTGAAGTCCAGCCAAGTGCTTAGGTGTGGTACCACCCCTTCTGTCATGTGAGCAAATGTCCATGTGAGGGCTTGCCTCATAATGCACCCTACCAAGGTGACTCTTTCTTGGGGGTGGGCAAGGATTTGAGGAACAAATAACCAAGAGGATACAATTGTGTTTAAGGATGTGTAAGCCCTAGTGAAGGTAAATTTGGTTGTAATGAAATGTCCTTCACAACCTATTTTAGGAGCATATATAAAAAGGTATTATGATTAAATCTCATTGCAAAAAATACTTGAAAGAATGACATTTTTAGTCAATAGTTATGTTATAGTTTGATGATGATTGATTAAGGATGTGTAAGTGATATCAAAGGTGAACTTGGTTGCAATGAAGCATCATTCGCAACTTGCTTTAGGAGTGTATATGAATAAGTCATGATTAAATCTTAATTCACAAAAACTTTGAAAGGATGGCATTTTTGCCCATAGTTATGTCATGGTTTGATGTTCACTTCCAAATCACCTCATTTTCCTCTTGACATTAAGTGGTTTACTTGAAGGTGAATTTGGTTGCAATGAAGCGTCCCTCAACCTACTTTAGGAGCATATATGAAAAGGCCTTATGATTAAATCTCAATGCCAAAAATCTTTGAAAGAAAGGCTTTTTTGCTCAATAGTTATGTCATGGTTTGATGTTTATTGATTAAGGATGCATAAGTGACATAAAAGGTGAATTTGGTTGCAATGAAGCATCCTTCACAACATGTTTTAGGAGCATATATGAAAAGGCCTTATGATTAAATCTCAATGCACAAAATCTTCGAAAGAATGGCATTTTTGCCCAATTGTTATGTCATGGTTTGATGTTCACTTCCAAATCACATCATGTGAAGATAAAAAAATAGATGTTGGAGCATTGCTCTCATTTCATGGTTTGATTTTGTTTACTTGCTCCCATGGTAGCTTTGCATTAGGTAGGTTCTTGTGTGCATCTGCAAACTTGTTACATATGTAACAAGAATTGTGCTATATTGATGGATAGGACTTTGGAATGCCTTGCCTTCTAGAGATCTATCCTATTATTGGGATGTATGTGGAGGTGTTATAAGGTCAATCTACAAGGTCTTCACTTTCTTATTGTAATTTTGGCCATTGCCAAAATGCATGCCCTAAAGGAAAGCTAGAACTAGAGGGAAATTTTCCTTATGTAAATGCCTCCATGCAAATGGTGGAAAATGCAAGAGTTCGTAGTGAATTGTTGCTCAAACAATCCTATAAACAATTGATTGGGTTCAAAGACATGCAAAATGCTTGTATCTAAGTCTAAATGTCTTAGGAGCATCCAAAAATCATGTACATAGAAAGGGCAATAATAAGGGCAGTATTGTGCCAGACAAAAAAGTTGCCTTATTTCGCTTAAGTTATGTTGAGAGAAAACAATAGTTAATGGTGTGACTATCCTAGTAGTTGAGACATTGGCTTATAATTGTGAGGTTGTGGATTCAAGTCTTGCCATGTGCATCACTTGGTTGGATGTCAATGTTTACGTGGTGTGTTGATGAAAGTTTAGGTCCCCGTGTGACCAAGCTCTATTATTTATTTGGCTTGTGAGCTACCTCTACTTGCGTTAGCTATGCATGCATGGCTGGCTCTTGCCTACTCTCTCAACTAATATTTAGAGTGCAAGCACCCTTGTGGGCATTTGAAGGTGTGCCTAATCATGGAAAAAAATTTGTGGTGTGCCTATTTAACATGCAAGTAAATTTGTAATTTCCAAAGATGAGCTTTGATTAAGATAATTGTTATTTCCATACCATTATTAATAAGATAACACTTTAGATTTTGTTTCAATGTTCTTATGACTAGTTTGGATTGAGGTGCAATTCTCATGTATCATTACCAATCAATTTATTCCTCTAGGAATTTTATTAATGCCGAGTGGAATATCAATTGTTTTTGCTTTTGATAGAGAACACAACCATGTATATCAAATGGAATGTCTAAGGATAGATTGTTGCTACCAATTGTTATGATGGAGTAATTTATTATTTTCTTGATTGAGCTTGGAAAATGTGTTTATTGATTGGATTGAAGCTGTTGGCTTTTATCTTGTCCTTGAAGAAATAGATTATCATGCACACCTGCTTGCATCAAATACATGCAGATTTGATGCGCATGCATGGGGCAATTTCCATTGACACATTGGACATGGTTCTTACAATATTAAATGAGAAGAAGAGCTGAGTAGTTTCAATGGGGTGTTGATCCTCATGTCATCATCATGGTGATTTTAATGTCGAGATGTCATGCTCATCTTTGGGAAAAATGGACCAATGCTTGGAATAATTTGAAGTCATTGTATGTTTTTTGTGGACACTTGGTGAGTACTATAATCAAGATGTATGCTTCAAGAGAAGTGAAATGAATCAATTGGCTCTAGAGAGAACACCCCTCTTTGAAATTGATTATGATGATTGGTCAAGCAACTTGTTTAAGATGGAAACCTCAAGGGAAAATGTGATGCTTACTATCTTTATTAACATTCGTAAGGGTGGCATATTTAATGCAATGTTGTACAAACTTGTGGCCAAGAAGGATAGCTCAATATATGGTTTATTGAGGTTGTTATTAAGTAGTCCCAAGTCATCCAGACAGACAATGAGAGTACAAAAGGTTATCGTTTAAGTTAGCTTCACCATGGCTACAAGTGGATTTTGACAAAATTTATTATACCACAATTAGGGTACTCATCTAGTAGAATAAGAAAATAAATATCTAGTTGGATCACCTCAACAAGTTAAACTTACAAAACTCTAGATCAATAGTTGATAAGTGCTCAATAAGCCTTTTAAAACCTTCAAGATTACTCAAAAAGACTTGACAACTTTAGGAAGCTCTCAATGCAAGTCCAAATCATGTGATCTAGTATGACAACTTTAAGAAACTCTCAAGGCATGCCCAAATCATGTGATCTATTATGATACATAATCTCTGGCTTAAGTGTTTGTAAGTGCTCAACAAGCCTTGAAAACTTTAAATCATCCCATTAAGGGTCTCATGCCTAAATATGACCTATTACATTGGGGCACATGACCTAATAAATCAAGAATGTGCAATGGCCTCTATTAAGGGATTCATAGCAATGGTAGGTTGGAGTTGGGAGACTAAGAATAGTTAAATGACATTAAGCAGGAAGATATAAAAATATACATAATGTTTGGATTTTTTATTCGCTTCAATGCTACTAAAAATAACCAATTAATGTAAAATCTCAAACTTGTAAAAATTTAAGATAGATTTGAAAATCTTGTAGCACATGAAGGTTTTGATTATAAAATCTAAGCACAACAAGGTCACCGTCTTACAAGTTGAAAACATTTATGGGTTTATGGTCCTATGGGTATATTTAATTCTCTAGACATTTTCTCAAAAATTACAAGTAAACGTTTGAAACCAATCATAGTTGTGTACAATGTTACAAATTCCCTAGACAAGCTACGAAGGCCTATGAGCATTGTAAAAATGTTCATTTTAGAGTAACATGCATGGGTAGTGGCCAGTGAAAGTCAGCGGCATTTAACATTCAAAATTAATGACAAAAATAATTCTTGTGTGTACAATCTTAGAGCTTCTTTCCCTTTATCTTCTTTTTATCCATCCTTCATAGCCACAAGCTTGAGAGAGATGAAGAAATTATGGAGGATATGAGAGAGAGCCATTCATGATAAGAATCTATGCAAGGAAGATGATTGAATTATACGTGAGCAAGTAAATAAATTTATAGCTTTTTAGCTTGCACACTCTCCCTTCTCTTTGCATATGGGATGCATTCCATCCATTCGTGTGTGGCCACTTTGATTGCCATCTCATCCATACTTATCCATCCACATGTCTATCCATTCTCTTAGGCCTAGTTCCCATATATACACATCAAATATGCTCACAAACCCCCCCTTGATAGGTGGTCAGTCATTACCGATTGCTACTATCATTAGAGATGTGTTTACAAAATAAGATTGCCCCCCTTTAGACCCCTATTATACTCATAAGTATGTGGTGTGACTAAAATAGGATATAAGCAAATAGCTTTGGATTGATTCGGTAATTTGTCCCCTTGGCTACATCATCTATGCCAATGGTGAACATTACAATTGTAGGATTTAAAATAGGTATCCATTGGATGGAGATATATCATTGGATTCATTTGATTTAGGTACATCACGGTTTTGAAGCAACTTGTTCGCATAGTTTGCTTGGTTGGATCAGCACTCCCTTTCGAAATGAGCAAAGCATATACAAATTGTGCATTGATGTTTACCTTTGTTCTCAGTGGATTTAATTTTGCTCTCTCTCTCTCTCTCTCTCTCTCTCTCTCTCTCTCTCTCTCTCTCTCTCTCTCTCTCTCTCTCTCTCTCTCTCTCTCTCTCTCTCTCTCTCTCTCTCTCTCTCTCTCTCTCTCTCTCTCTCTCTCTCTCGGATGCCTCAATGTCATGTAGCTTCAAATCTTCCATATTAGACAATGTTTCAACAAGATTTTGATAACCATCTACATCACAACTTGCTAATTAAATAGCATTGGCCTCATCCTTACCTAGTGTTCTTTTCAGAACAACCAATTGTTGTTTAATGCCTTTATATTTATTCATGTGACTTGTGAGATCTTCCTTTGGGTTGAACCTTCAGATTATAAAGTTGCAGTAATAGCTTCACCTTAGAATGATTGGATTCAGTGTGCTTGAAGACTTTGTTGAGCTCCTCCTGTGCTGCCTTTGCACTTAGAATACCATCAATGTGGTGTACGCATTAATCACCTAAGCCTGCTGCTATATATCCCAATGCTTTCTCATTGCTTTCTTCATGTTCCTCTCCCAATAATAATGCCACATAATTGTTTCACATATGAAAATACATAATTTTGGATTGCTAGATATGGAACTTGAACCTTTTGAATTTATCAATGATATATTGTGTTGACATTATGTTTTATGGAGAGGCCTTATTGGGTTTCCCACAATAGTGTCTAACTCCATGCAACAAAGGGATATGGGATTTGCAAAGGCCGTTGAATATTAAAGCATCCACATGCAATGGCATTTTACAAGGGTATGATTTGATTTGGATAAGAAATAGTATGGATAGCTTCCCAAAAAAAAGATTCCAAGATATGCGATGTGAATTAGGAGAGTTGAAATGAACCAATTCAACTACAATAGTGTGAATGGGAGTGTAAAAGAACTAGTTTAGATAAATCAATGTAAATAGGGATTTGAGGACTAACTTTAACCTAAGGAGGTAGTATTAAGCCTTTTATAATAAAATGCTTAGCGTTTGTGTAGCTCAGGCCCTTTTTGAATAGCGCAAGTCAACACAGGCCTTAAGGACACCATTGATAGAATAGATCCATAGTAGCAGTACATCCTCGAACAGGAAGCGATGAGTTTGGGAGCTCCCTTCTTAATAGTCAACCTTCTCTCTATCTTCTCCTTTTTTCTCTGTCAAAGAAGATCCCCTGTTGGATTGATAAGTAGGCCCCTAGATTTTGGCCACAAGCATGCCCTAAGCTTGGTGAAAGCAGGCCCCTTGCTTGACAATAGAACTTGGTAGCCATCGATTGAAAGGTGAAAGAATTGATGAACTAAATGAACCAAATATACCTCAATGCTTGCGATATGGTGGCCTCTTGATTTGCTTAAGAAATCTCTACGCTTGCCTTCAATCTTCAATGGTTTTCTTGGTAATTGTAGACGCACAACCTCACAGCGACGAGGATGGTGGCGCTGATACCGCAACTAAATAAATTATGGCACATGTTAGAGAGAGCCATACATGATAAGAATTTATGCAAGGAAGATGATTGAATTATACTTGAGCAAGTACATGAATTTATAGCTTTTTAGCTTGCACACTCTCTCTTGTCTTTGCATATGGGATGCATTCCATCCATTCATGTGTGACCTCTTTGATTGCCACCTCATCCATCCACATGTCTATCCATTCTCTTAGGCCTAATTCCCATATTTATGCACCAAATATGCTAGAGAGAGAGAGAGAGAGAGAGAGAGAGAGAGAGAGAGAGAGAGAGAGAGAGAGAGAGAGAGAGAGAGAGAGAGAGAGAGAGAGAGAGAGAGAGAGAGAGAGAGAGAGAGAGAGAGAGAGTTTTGTCTTCTTCTTGTGGCTTTTCTTTTCTTCTTCTTCTGTTTGTTGTCTCTTCTTCTTCTTCATAGAGTATAAGGATTGATGAGGGAAAAATGGAGCTAGATGAGCCATGAGAGCATGGTGTTTGAAGGTTCCTTCAAATTACAATGAGCAATGAGAAGGCCAAGGTCAATTCTCCTAATGTAGTGATTTGTGCTTTTCTCTATTTGGTATCACATGCATGCATAAGGAAGAAATAGATTGCTTGGAGCAAGAATATGAGCATCTAGGTGAGAGATAGAATTCATTTGAGAGTATAGAGCATGTGAGGAATATGTGCTCATCTTAAGACCACATCATTGAACTATCGTTAGGATTAACATTTTGGTCTATTATTGAAATTGAGAGAAGACTCTGTACTTGTGATGCTTGTACTCTTATCGTTGTGGATTAGAGGCATACCATTATTGATAGTGGAGGAGTTCTCTTCCCTACAGTGAGCATAACCTGCATGAATCATTCGACTAGAGTGGAAAAGGTTGAATAAAGAGAAACTAATTAAATGGACTAGATTATAAAACAATAGACACTTTGTAGAAGTAGAACTTGAGTAAAAAAATCCCCCAAACAGCCCATAAAAGTGCAAAAGGCAAAATGTTATCTTCATCTATGCATGTAGATTCATCCATATTAGAGCTCTCTATGTACAAGTGCATAACATGCATTATAGGTTGGGTATGGCTAGAAGAGAGCCAAACATTAAAGTTCCTATCTTTCTATCTATGTCTCCCATAAATGTCCCATAGACATCAATTGGATATGCTTTGAACATGTAACAATTAATAGGATGCATGTGTCACATAAAAAGATCAAAACTATGTATATTCTCTAGCTTGTAGTTAACGTATACCACTACTAGTCTTTATTATATGCTTGTGGAAGAAATTACATGATTGCTTGAGCAAGGAAAAAAAACCTATAATTTTATGCATATTCATATATTTTGACCATATGATGCCAGGAGGCATATTCCACGGTGGATTCCATGAGGTTTTGCGGTGGATTCCGTAAAATTATATTTATTTGCCAGGGGCTTGTACACAAGGTGGATTCCTTGTGCGAAAAGTTGATGGGGATACCTATCCTTTTCGGGCGTTACGTTAATTTAATGTGCAAGTGGGTGATTCCATAGCGGGTGATTCTGCAAAATACATATTTAAATTAATGGACATTTATGAGTTTAGAGTGCACACTCGTATTAAATTAAGGTTAGGACAAAGTTCCAACCTATTTATTTATTTTGTAGCTGAAGACTGCTAGGTATTCACTTTTGTCGGTTTAATTTTATTATTTTCTAACAATTGTGAATGCTTCAGTTGATATGTAAAGCAGGCGGTGGTGGCGTTGGGAAGCACTAGGCGATAGCGTGTATTCAAGTTATTTAGAAGAAATTATCAATTTTGATGGGTGTGTGTCTTAGGCGTGGCACCAATATTTATTTTGACACACTTATTCATTGAAGCGCTGGACATATATTTATTATTTTGTATGCACATGGGCGCACGATTTAAATATTCATTATTGGTCATTGTATTTGGGCACATCCTGACTCTTGGGGCACCCAACCGCTTTATTCTTTATTTGGACAAAAGCAAACACAAAAGCTAAAGCATGCTAATTGTAAATTTGGGCTATTTTTGAGCTTGGATATGAATAAAATATTAAATACATGCTTTGTGGAGCGCTCACACAAGGCATGGGGGGAGATTGTACCCAATTGGTCTTTTTGCTTCATGTCGTGCAAGTCTATTCTCTTGGATTTTGAGCAAAAAGTAGAGTTCTTTGTTCTTGGGGACCTTCCGGCACTCGCTACGTACGCATACAACATCCGATTTGCGCACCATCATATGACATTGCTTTTTGTTGACTTAACATGCTTTAAAATGTAGATTCAAACTTTATAAATCACTAGTGATGAGTACTAGGAAGGCTATAGTTGAATTACATAATAAGAGGTATCCAAAAGATCAAAATATGAAAATTTCGGCATTTGTTACTCTTAAGCTCAAATTTTATGGATTTTGTGCTCGTAACTGGATGATAAATCTTTAAGATTAAAACATGATGACTACTCACATCTTAGTAGTATATTAGTGCATAAAGTTGATTTTTCTAGCTTAACTAGGCTTGCATGGATATCCATTAAGTTAGAACATGAGCATTGTCTACTCTTAGGGTCCAAATTTCATTTTTTGGATTGAAAATCTGATATTGGGTTTGAACACTTTCAACTAAGCAACTAATAACCATGTGGGTGTGCATTAGGATAGGATGTCTTGCACGTTACATGGTCATCTTAAGCTTTGGTTATCTCAATCTAACTTGGTTGATTTTAGACTTTGGTCTTTGAGATTCATGTTATGGATCATCTCCCAAGTTGAAAAGCTTAGAAAGTGATGTCTTGAGATTGAGCATAAGCGATTCATCTCATAATAAGTGCTCAATTGACTATCTAGTCTGTGATGGCTGTCTAAACTATGTTTTATTTCCATGCTTGGGTTTCTTGGAAATCTATTCCTTCTCAACTCATTCTTGTGCTAGACTACTTGAAATTGCATTATTTGACCATTTTTATTTTGTTTTTATTGGAAAAATAATTCCTTTTTGTGCTTGTTAGTAGGTTGGCTTGTCAAGAGTCTCCAAATCCCACCCTCTTAAGCTTTAGAGTACCCTTGAGGTGAACTATACTAAGGGTAAGTTTCACCACTTGGAGGCATTTTGATTCCTACTTCTCACCAAGCTATGTCTAGAAGACTCACTTGCTTACTTATAACTCTTTGTTGTATATGTGGTATGCTCATAAGAATCGTTCAAACATTTATTCCAAGGCTTCCACAAAACCACTTTGAGATGAACCACCTGATGATAGGCCAACAAGGTTCTCACCAAGTAGAAGTGCTAAAGTCCATAATAGTCCTAAAAAGCTTATTCCAAAAAGTAGCCTAAACCTCAAATAGCACAAAAAGTTGTTATTGGAGTGGAAGCGACCCATCAAAAGCTCCAAAGGAAGTCCTCTTTAATAGAAAGACATCCTTGAGCTCAAGGGTATATTTACACATTTTCGGCCATTTTGACATCCATAACACATCAAAAGAGCTGTCATAGATCTTCACAAGCTCTAAAAAGTTATTATTCAGCTTACAAAAGCATTTCACCACTAAGGATTTCAAAAGAGTTATCATAGATCTTCACAGGTTCTAAAAAGTTATTATTCAACTTACAAAAGTATTTCACCACTAAGGATTCTTTAATATTCAGCTTTTAAGGCTATTTGCACTCAAAATCCACCACCTCAAGGGTCCATAAGTATTTCACCACTAAGGATTCTTTAATATTCAGCTTTTAAGGCTATTCGCACTCAAAATCCACCACCTCAAGGGTCCATAAGTTAAGATTTGGACCAACTAGAGTGCTTTATCCCCCTTTCCAATGAAGTTCTTAGCATAGGAGGCTAGCTAGATAGTTGCATCATCTCTTGGACACTTGAACAAGTAAGTAGCGCTCCTTAAAAAGTGCATCCAAAATTATAAAGGAGCTCCAAAGTACATAAAGGTACCCTTGAGGGTGATGATATTACATATATTGTCTTGTTCCTTCGATTTTGACCTTAGTTACCTACTCCCAAACATAAGGCATCAAGTCCAACCTTGGTTGAAGCACACTAGCATAAGACTTGAGACTTCTATCCTCTGAAGGAATAGACATTCTGGGAAGAAAGTAGCCTCGAAGTGGTTTAGATTGAGGTAACTTGGATTTTCACATTTGTGCAACCATAATTGGAGCATAATAGATTTAACTTTTAACTAGAGACCTCTTGCTAAAGACCAAAGTAGCATACCTTACCAACAACATTGACCTTGAAGTGAATCAAAGAACCCACTAGCTCCTTCAAAGGGAACCTTCCAAGCATCAAAAGCATACTCTTCATGATCCTTGTGCCTACTTTTAAGTTCATCCGTACCATCAAGGACACCTAAAATATCACCTCAAACAAGTCTTACATTCACTATATCATGCTAGTAGACTACTTGGAGTCTCATATACCTTTGGAAGGATCTCATGCCCTACACTTCAAATGTCAGCTTCAATATTTACAATAGATACATGCCAATCTATAGGTTATCCTTGAGCCCTACATGTGTCCCATAATCCCCTTCTATTTGCTACAGTGGTTTACAAGGGCTTCTTCCACTAAAGGTATTCCCACAAGGGTTACAAGGGTCAAACAAGGTACTTATAGGTGGTGGACAAGGTGCATAAAACTTATGTTTAGACATGAAGATTCAATTACAAAAAAATCTGTCCTAATCCAAATTGAGAACTAAGAGGGGATCCTAAGCTTTGATTTGAATAAAAAAATTTGGCGATCCAATATCGGGAGCTCAAGTTATTGCTGATTTTCTGACACTAGGTAGAGTGAGACAACACCCATACAACATAGAGGGAGACATTGTTTGTCATTGTTCCACCCAAAGTATCCAATCCAAGTCCATATCTCTTAAAATCTGCAATATCCCCATATAATAAGCTTCCCATAGAGCTATTAAGCATTGGGATTAGTGCTATATTCTGAGAGAAATAGGAAATTTATCTACAAAACTATCTACTATTATAGCACTATCTCCTAATGGCCAGGAATAAGAAGAAAGACCCCATTATTGAAGCATTTAATGATGGTGTCAAGGACTTTCAAGAGGATCAAAACTACACAAATGAAGCCCATAATGTTGAACAAATAGATGAAGATTTAAACATTGGGATTGCATATAGCACACACCAAGGAGACATGATGACATACATGAAGTGCATGCAGTGAATGATTACCTTTTACTATCAAAAGAGTTGGGACATGCCAATGAAAGCCTTTCTAAGGATTTGAAGACTTTGAATGAAGGCTTACCACATATGAATCAAGGTTTGTTGCAAGGGATGTGTCGGGACCTAAAATGGGCTCAACATTGGCTCTCTAGCACTAGCTGGACCTCTAAGACACACAAGACACCCCACACGGCCTCGCAACCAGGAGCGTCTAAGGCTCACACTACACTAAACTATAATATTGCTATTACGTTTGTAATAGGACACAGTCCAATGTTTGTCTTCCCCTACTCCTCAGAGGGAGATCCCATACACATATAGGTATAATACCTCGTATCACATACACAGGAGACAACCTCTCGGCTGAAACACCACGACCTCACTATAGCTTTCCTACATCTCGGGGATTGGCCCCAAGATGCACTGCCTCAACATATAAAAAACATGATACATAGTCCACTCCTTGATTAATTGAACGATCCAGGAGTTGATATTTCCTCACTCAACTTATCTCAAGGAACCGCTCGTCTAACCTTCAGCAAAGGACTTCCTCACACTCTCAGTGTTGGTCAACATTTAGCATACAAGTGCTTGTTGGGGGTAAAGGCGCCTCCGCCGTGCCACCCCGTGTATTACTACACTGATAGTACCCGCCACTGACACACTGCAGGTGGCGGGCGCCCGTCACCATCACACTTATTCTTTATTCTTTTAGTGACTAGTGAATAAAGGAAGGCCCGGTTACACATTGTGACCGTTGGAGTTCCCATTTGTCTCTCTCTCTCTCTCTTTTCTTGCTCTTGCTCTCTGCCATAGCTCGTGCATGGTCTTTCGATCCTCTCATCCCTTTCAACTGGTATCAGAGCTTGGCTTCCGATTGCTCGAGCTCTTCTCGGTGTTTGCTTAGCTTCGCATCGATTCCCTTCTTGCATTGGATCTCTATCCCGGCAGCCATATCCGATCTCCCCGAGCTCCCGTCACTCCCCGGCTTCCCGAGCACCTTCCCGGCCTATTGAGGCACCTTCAAGGCATTGGTACTAAGGTATTTGATCATTCTTTCAGGGTTTTATTTTAGTCTACATGTTGCAAACAGCAAGGGCAGCCATGACTTCAAACCCTTGAAGCTTATTCCCCTCATATTTGTTGAAAGAGTAGAGAGAGAGAAAGGGAAAGACTCCATATCCATGAGCCTTCAGGCTCTCAAGCTCATTCCTTCATTTCCACACACTCTACTGAAAAGCACACACCCACTACAAGATAAAGTGACCTAGTGTAAATGTAGACTAGACTGACTAACTCTAGTCAGGTCACTGAGTGACTACTAACCCGACTTATTTAATGTAGTCACATGTAGACAGCTGTACACACTAGCTGTCATAGATGTCGGTCATAGATGAAGACACACTGACGGTGAGCTTGATTTCTAACACTCCCCCTCAAGCTCAAAAACAAAACTCAAATCATCTGCATCACTCCAAGTAGCTGTCTAAAGTGAATGAACTTATCTTTACCAAGTGATTTGGTAAAGATGTCTGCTACCTGGTCACATGCTCCAAGTCAATCTGATATGCTAAAACCATTTCCCTGATGAAATGGTAGTGAACCTCAATGTGTTTTGATCTTGCATGATAAACAGGGTTGCTTGCTAACATAACACTGCTCAAATTGTCACAGTACAGCTTGACTTTGCTGTCCAAGTGTACTCCCAAGTCATTCAGTAACTTCTGTAACCACTTAGCTTCACAGGCCGCTAAGGCCGCACCACGATACTCTGCTTCCGTATTAGACAATGCAACTGTAGGCTGTTTCTTACTCTGCCAACTGATCATGCTACTACCCAATCCAAATGCATAGCCGCTGGTTGACCTCCTGTCATACGTGCAACCAGCCCAGTCAGCATCAGTGTACCCCATCAAGTCAAGGGGTTTCCTATATGCATAAAATAGCCCATGATCTGTGGTACCCTTTACATATCTCAGAATTCTTCTGACTGCATCCAAGTGTGGTTTGCGAGGCTTCTGCATGAACTGACTGATCAGCCCCACATCATAACTCAAGTCAGGTCTAGTGATCGTGAGATAGATCAAGCTGCCTACCATCTGTTTGTACATAGTAACATTCTCAATCTCTGTCCCAACATCAATCTGCAGCTTGACATTCTGCTCCAAAGGCGTATCCATAGGCTTGCAATCAGCCATACCATATTTCTGTAACATGTCATGAGCATACTGCTTCTGTAGCAGCCATATGCCTCGAGGTGTAGAGACAACCTCAATCCCCAAAAAGTATTTCAACTCTCCAAGGTCCTTGACCTTAAATTCAGCCTGTAAACATGTCTTTATTTCAACAATCCCATTTTCATCATCTCCTGTAATGATTAAGTCATCAACATAGACAACTAGGAAAACATAGCCATTATCTGTCTTTTTCACAAACAGACTATGATCAGCATCTCCCAATCGGAAACCATGTTGCTGTAAATAACTGCTGATGCGAGCATTCCATGCTCTGGGTGCCTGTTTCAGTCCATATAATGCCTTTTTCAGCCGACATACATGTGCTGGAAATTCTGGATATACATAGCCTTCAGGCTGTTCCATGTAAACCTCTTCCTGTAATTCTCCATTGAGAAATGCATTCTTTACATCCATCTGCCATAGTTTCCAGCCTCTAGCTGATGCCAAAGCAATCACAGTTCTAACTGTAGCCATATTTGCTACATGACTGAAAGTCTCCTCATAATTAAGACCATACTGCTGCGCATACCCTTTTGCAACCAACCTGGCCTTACATCTTTCCAATGATCCATCTAATTTACATTTTACCTTATACACCCACTTGCATCCAATAGGTGTTTTGCCCTCAGGCAACTGTACCAAATCCCATGTACAATTTTCAGCCAAAGCTGAATATTCCTCATCCATAGCAGCACGCCAATTCTCATCTGAAACTGCCTCATCAAAATTACTTGGTTCTCTAAAACCTGTTACTTTCGTCATATAAGCATAATGACGAGCTGAATATCCAGTGTAAGTATACCTGTCAACAGGTCGTCTGACCCTCTCTGATCTCCTGAGCTGTGGCTCACTGTGAGCTTACCTCTCATGAGGCGGCACATAACGGCTATGTCTAGCACCTGGCATCATAACAGACGGAATCCCCAATTCACTATCTAAGCTGTCACTGGTAGATGAATCATAACCTGCAGTGAGTGGACCTGTTACATCTTCAAAAACTTTTTCTTTTCCCTTATCTGTTCCCCCCCTCACTGACATATCCGTGTCAGTGGATGTAGTAGTGCGACTCCGTAATCGTCTTGTCCAAGGACTCACTGTAGATGATACATCACATGTCTGACCAGTCATGGAAGTACTCTCTGCAGGAGTATTTTCAACATGACTCATACTGGGTGAGCCATTAGTAGGCACTGCAACAGGATTCCCATACCAAGATGCTAACTCATCAAATACCACATCTCTGCTTATGAGTGTCTCATGCGTAGAAGGTACATAACACTTATAAGCTTTCCGTTCCTGTGCATATCCAATAAACACACTTTTCACTGCCTTAGGATCCAATTTCTTCCTCTTCTCATCCGGTATATGCACATATGCAATGCTGCCAAATAACTTCAAGTGTGAAATATCAGGTTTATGACCATACAGCCGTTCATACGGAGTGACATCATGAATTCCTGCTGTAGGGGTTCGATTCAGCACATATACAGCAGTCACGACTGCTTCAGCCCAATAACCATTTGGCAGACATTTTTCATTCAGCATAGCTCTAGCTGACTCCATCAAAACTCTGTTTTTCCTCTCTGCAACACCGTTTTGCTGCGGTGTATAACTGCATGTGAGCTGTCTTCTGATCCCATGTTTAGCAAGATACCTGTCAAAGTAGTTTGAGACATATTCACCTCCTCCATCTGATCTCAAACATGATATGTAACAGCCCAATTCATTTTCAGCATGTTTCTTGAAGTCTTTGAATGCATCAAACACATCATCCTTATGTTTCAAGATATAAAGCCAAGTGTACCTACTGAAATCATCAATAAATGAGACATAATATCGTGCACCACCAAAGGAAGCATTATGTGAAGGACCCCAAACATCAGAGTGTACCAACTGTAAAGGCCTAGTGCTGTTTTTTACATGTCTCATGAAAGGAAACCGTGCCTGCTTTCCAAACTGACATGCATGGCATACATGACCAAAATCATTATACTTGAATTTAGGTAATCCAAGTACTACTTCTTTCTGCTGCATAGATTTCAGCTTTTGTGCATTGACATGTCCGATTCTCTTGTGCCAGATCTCTACATCTCTGATGGCACTCTCATCATGACCAAACATAGCTGCTTTAAGTTCAGGAATGGTCGCTTCCAAAGTAAACATCCTGCCATCCCTTCTGCCCTTAGCAATTAGCTTGCAGCCATTTCCATACTCCTCAATGAAACATCCATCCTTGTTAAATCTCACTTGCAGATTTTGTTCTGCCATTTGACCCACAGACAACAAATTCCTTGTTATGGTCGGTACATGTAAGACATCATGCATGCCTTTCTTCTTGCCATCAGGCATCATCAATGAAACAATCCCTTTATGCTTTATGTCATGTTGGGTATCATCCCCAGTACATACATGACCATGTGTACCTGCAACCATCTCATCAAACCACTCTCCATGCGGGGTCATGTGGTTTGACGCACTAGAGTCAATGTACCACCTGTCATCTCTGTTCTGCCTTGACGCAGTCTTGGACACATGCTGCATGGCAAATAGTCTATCAACTGACTCATCATGAGCACCACTGGAAGATGCATAGTGCCCATGCTGTTTGCCCTTTGCCTTCATATCTCCTTGCTTCTTGTAACAATCCTTTGCAATATGCCCATACCGGCCACAATAATGACAGGTCCTTGTCCTTGTTGGACTGATCAGTAGACTGCCATGAACCAAAACCACCACCTCTACCTCGGGGTGATCTCCCCCTGCCTCTAAAACCACCAGATCCTCACTGGCCATGTGTACTGGCACCATGCCAATTACTCTGCTGTTGCTGCTGTCCATAAGTATTACGAGTGTCACCACGACCTTGAAATGAACCACGACCTCTAGATCTTCTGCCACACTGGCTAGAGTACAACACAGTATCTCTACTCTGAGATGCACTAGAACCTGTATTCAAACCAAGTTTGACTTCCTCATGCAGCAACAAAGCAACTAGCTTTTCCCAGCTAGGGGGCTCTTCTCTGACAGAAATGGAAGTGTCAAAAGCTTTGTACTTTTTGCCTAAGCCATTCAAAGCAACAGCAATCATATCATCTTCTGATACACTTGAGCCGATAGTAGCAAGTTGATCAGCTATGGTCTTAATCTCCGTGGTATACGTCTGGATGCTCTTGCCATTCCTAGACATGTTGTTGAACTGCTGTTTCAACTGGATCTTTCTTGCATGTGTCATGGTTCCATAATTTTTCATCAGTATGTCCCAAGCATCCTTCGAAGTCTCACATCCAGTGATTTGAATTACCATAGCATCAGATATACATAAGGAAAACCAATGCAGCACCTTGCATGCTCTTTCATTCCATAGCCTGTAGGCTCTTTTCTATTCATTTGTTGGATTGTGTGCAAGCAACTCAGGAGCAACTTCATCTCCTGTACATAAATCCCAATAACCTCTGCCAACCAGAAAGTTTTTCATTCTGAATTTCCATAATGTAAAGTTCTTATTATCCAACTTCTCTCCAACTATCTGAGTGATATTGTCAGTCCCATGTGCATTAGCCATGATGCAATAGACTGTCTATCAAGTGCCTGACTCCCTGCAGTCCAATAAGTATGACTGACTAAGTTCAGTCCGTAACAGTTTATGACAGTTTTCTACACTAAATTGCAGAAAAAAAACCAGGGTATTTCAGCCCACTGACACCCCAAAACAACCCTCAAACAAGTGGTCTCAACTGTAGATATAACTGTCAATACATAAGCTATGTGTTTGCTTCAGCTTAAGCTTATGCAACCTCACTGCCAGGGTACATACATGCAGTCTAAAAACTGTAAACTGTGAGTAACCAGCAGCAATTTCAAGTCCAAAACTGAGTGTGTCAACAAATTCAGTTTTAGGTTGCAGTCAACCAGAATTCAGCATACCAAGCTCCAAGCAGCTTCAAAATGTCTTTTGACCATGCCATACATTTACTTTGTAGTGGCAAGTTCAATACATGAGCATCTGAGTAGGCATAGACAATCTGTCTTCATTGACCAATGGCATAAACCTCATGAGCTGTTTGTAATTAACCAGGACAGTGTAATTGCATTTATTTCAGCTTCAAAATTCAATTTTCAATGATGCTCATTGCTTGCTTCAATTCTCCATGCATTCAGCATGTATAGGCCAGTTCATATAGATGATGGAACCCCCAAGATGACCTGTATTGCTTCAGTAATGCACAGTACTTGTCATTGACTGTGTATGACAGTTTTCAGCCTGTCATTGATTTTCAGATCTGAGTATTCTGAGCAACTGTGTATGACAGTTTTCAGCCTGTCATTGATTTTCAGATCTGAGTATTCTGAGCAAAAGATCTCAGCTCCAAGACATTTGATCCAATGTATACATGCTTTGACACATTCTTGTGCTCCAAAGATGCCGTGTGAGTGTAGTACAAGGCTCCTCTGTGTCAGTAATGACTGAATGCATGCTATCCATTCATGTTTACAGTAGTTCAGAAATGATTACAGGTCTGTGTCTGTCACTCCAGCTCATAACAGAGCTCCCACACAAGCATTTACTCCTTGCACACTTCAAATACCTTCAATAGTGAGCATACATGCTCTATGAACCTTGTCCAGGTGCCCCATTGAAGATTGACAGGTTGCTGTTCACTCAGATCAGCAGGCGTAGATTTTCAGATACAGGTTGCTGTCCATTCAGATCAGCAGGCACAGATTTTCAGATACAGGTTGCTGTTTTTCAGGAGGCAGTCCACGATTTTCAGACACAGGTTGCAGTCCACGATTTTAGGACACAGGTTTCAGGAGTCCACGATTTTCAGACACAGGTTTCAGGAGGCAGTCCACGATTTTCAGACTCAGGAGGCAGCCCATGATTTTCAGAAGGCAGTCCACGCTGATTCCTTCCTTTGACTATGGCTTCATTTGCAAGTGTCCAGCTTCTTCCTCATTCCTTACTTCCATCTCCTTTGCACTACAAGTTGTCATGCCCATTCTCCCACAGCCTCATGGATGAAGCTCTGATACCATGTTGAAAGAGTAGAGAGAGAGAAAGGGAAAGACTCCATATCCATGAGCCTTCAGGCTCTCAAGCTCATTCCTTCATTTCCACATACTCTACTGAAAAGCACACACCCACTACAAGATAAAGTGACCTAGTGTAAATGTAGACTAGACTTACTAACTCTAGTCAGGTCACTGACTGTGACTACTAACCCGACTTATTTAATGTAGTCACATGTAGACAGCTGTACACACTAGCTATCATAGATGTTGGTCGTAGATGAAGACACACTGACAGTGAGCTTGATTTCTAACAATATTGTGCCTTACACCTATCAAGGCTCAAAGAGGCTTGTCATAGGCCTTTGATAGGCCCTTCTTGAGCCCCCCATTACCCCCTTTCAGCCCACGTGGAGCAGTAGCAAGTTCAGCACCAACAGGGCAGATTGCGCCATTTTTCCAGGCTGTTAGCACTTGTCTACTTGAGCTCCACACTTGGCCATTGCTTCTTGCTCTCTACCTTGATCAAGAGGGCTATTAGACTTCATGTTTGATGTCATTCAAGCTTTGGGAATTGGTCTTGATCATTCGGGGCATATTTCTTCAGATTTGGGACTGTCATAACAGGCTGAAAATAGGGCAACAACATTGGCATTAGCATTTGTTGCTTACACTCCTTTCCGGTTGTGCTATTTGATGCCCGTATGCAGCCTACTTGATGCCCGAATGTCTTGGGAATGGACGCATTTGATTTGCCCATGATTTGGCATTGTTGTTGGGCTGGAAATTGACAGTTTTGGACTGTTTAGAGCTGATGTACATGAGCGGGCTGAAGCTCATTTGTCACATGTATTGCTTCTCTATCGATACCGAATGTATGCTACGGGTTATGCCATGATGTATTACACTTTGGGGATCGACTTCGAACTCATGATCGTGATTCCGGAATGCTTTTGAGCATCGCATTTGCTCCGTTGTTATTGGTTTGTCATTGGCAGTTTGGTTGACTTGACTAGCATTTGGGCCACTTATGCCTATTGTCTGTACTTGACGGATAAGCTCTATGCATTACATGCTTTGGTCAATGGTTGATGCCTCTTAGTTCGTCCATGCTTGACAGATATTTTAGAGCTCCGATTTGGATGTTTTGAGCACTTCCGACTCACAGGGATATTGACTTTGGGTTGCTACTGGATGTATTGACTTGACAGAGATCTTGCCATTGGGATTATGTCTTGCTTAGTGGTTGCTACGATAGTTGCTTCATGTATGTCATGCTCTCTTGGATGCGTTTGACTCATTGACTTGGTCACTTGTCACTGGTACTTTGTCTTGGGTTGTTTGAGCTCTTTAGCTCGCATGTACGCCGTTTGTGCCAGTGGGAGCATAGTGTATGCATGATCGACTTTGAGCAGTTCATGACTTGGAGCAGCTTATGACTTTGAGCAGATGTTTTTTGAGACTTTGGGATTACCCTCCGACCTTTGGATGTTGCATTGATGTATGTCTTGGTCTCCGGATTGCTTATGAGCTGAGTCTCTTTCTTTGGATCCGCTTTCATTTTGGGCAGACACCTATTTGTGTTAGGTTTTGGCAGTTGCAGGTACATCTTGCCTAGATTGTCTGGGGGTGTGCCTCTTACTAGCAGATGCTATTTGACATGTCTCGGTGTTAAGCTCATGTATTTTCACTGTCATTTGGCTTTGCTTTGTCCTTTTCATGCCGGCTTTGGACCTAGCACTGTCTAGTTGACTTTGGATCCAATTTTGGGACAGTTTACTCTCATTATTGCAGGTCTGCAATTTATTACAGCAAGCATTTATTGGTGGAATGGGCTGTATTTTTCATGCTGAAATGTCCTGATTTGGTGTATTGTACCTCGTACTTGGTGGGCAGCAGCTTCTCAGTCAGTTTCCCAGTCATTTTGCCTTGGATTTAGTGGTTTTTTGGTTGTTTACAGTAGAAAACAGCAAGCAGTTTTTGAATTGTCTCTGCATTTACAGCCTGCATTATGGCTTCATCTTCGACTGATAATGCCATATTTAATATCAAGAAGTTGGATGGTACCAACTATGGCTATTGGAAGAGCCAGATTTGGCAGGTCTTGGTGCAGAAGAACCATGTAAAGCCACTTCGATTGAGCGGGCAGCAGCCTGTAGGTACGAGCAATGATGACTGGTTTGACTTGGATGCATACTGTAAGTCCACAATCATACTCTCTCTGACTGAGCAGGTTCATTACAATGTAGTGGATGAGGCATAGACCGCATGGCAGTTATGGAAAAAGATCAAGAATCTTTATGATAAGAAGAGCCCGGCTAGTCAGATGTATTGGCTCAAGCAACTCATGGATCTGCGCATGAAGGAGAATGCGACGATGTCTGCTCATTTGAGCCAGTTCCATGTGATCTTGAAGAATCTGACATCGTAGGGTATCACATTTCCTGATGAGGTGACCCCACTCTTTTTGCTTGGGACTCTTGGAGAGTCGTGGGATGTCTTTCGTACTGCCTTGTGTGCTCCTGGTAGTACTGAGCTGAAATTGTCTGATGTAGAGAGTGCTCTTCTGTAGGAAGAGATCAACAGGAAGAACTTGGATGCCTCTCGTGTTTCTCATGCTTTGACAGTTAGAGGCAGGAATGACAGGAACGACCGTGGGAATGGCCGTGGCCGTGACTCTCAAAAGGGTCGGTCCAAATATCGTGGAAAGTCGCGTAGTAAGTCGCGTGGGCGCAACGCTAATGTCACTGGCCATCATTGTGGGAAAAAGGACCATATCAGACCACAATGTCATGAGTTGCGCAATGAGAAGCGCAAGGACAAGAGGAAGGATAAAGTGCAGGAAAAGTCTTATGATCGCAATATTGTACCTGCGAAGTCCAGTGTAAAGATTGAAGAGATCAATGTTACACAGACTGAGGAGCCATCTGACAGTGATGAGTTTATCTTGGCAGCTAGTTCATCTGACAGCTCACAGTTGACTGAGACTCCTAGCATATATGCACAGTGTTGGCTTTTGGATTCAGGCGCGTCTTTTCATGTGACGCCTTATCGTGAGTGGTTCCACTCCTACCGCACTATATCAGGGTCAGTCAGGCTTGGAGATGACAGGTCTTTGGCTATTGTGGGCAGTGGTGACATACAGTTGCAATTTTCCGCTGGTAGTTCTTTTGTGCTCAGGGATGTACATCATGTACCTGTGCTTATGCGCAGCCTTATGTCTGCAGGTCAGCTGGATGATGCAGGGTTTCACATTGGTTTTGGAGACTCTGCCTGGAAGATTACCGGAGGTAGACTTGTACTGGCGAGAGGTGCCAAGGCTGGCAACCTCTATCCTCTTGTAGTGGATGGTCCTATAGTTGATCATGTTTTGTCAGTGGGTTCTATCCCACATGTATCACTTTGGCATGACTGTTTGGGGCATATGTCTTTGAAGGGAATGAAAATGCTTTCTGGTTTGCAGTATCTTCCGCCTTTAGACTATGCATGTTTTGACTCGTGTGATCATTGTCTTTATGGTAAGCAGAATAGGTCTACGCATAAGAAATTGGGTAGGCCACGCATGAGTGAGCCCTTGGCTTTGGTGCATTTCGATGTTTGTGGGCCCATGCCTTGTATGTCTATGGGTGGCGCGAAGTACTTTGTTACCTTCATTGACGATTTTTCTAGGAAAGTGTTGTCTTATCCCATAAAGCAGAAGTCCGATGTCTTGGCAGTCTTTCAGCATTGGCTTGCTCTTGTTGAGAACCAGACTGGGTATAGGCTGAAATGCCTTAGGAATGACAATGGAGGGAATATGTCTCACGTGCTTTTGAGCAGTTGTGTGATGACAGGGGTATTAAGCGTCAGTTGACCGCCCCTTACACCCCACCCCAGAATGGTTTGGCTGAGCACATGAATAGGACTATTCAGGAGCGTGTGTGCTCTATGCTTAGCCATGCAGGCCTACTACAGAGCTTTTGGGCTGAGGCAGTTAGTACGGTAGTGCATGTCATAAATCGATCGCCTTCTAGTGGTTTGGATTTCCAGGTTGCAGAGGAAGTTTGGGCTGGTAAGCCACCCTCTTATGCACGTCTCCGTGTCTTTGGATGTGAGGCATTCTGCCATGTGCCCAAGGACAAGAGGAGTAAGTTGGATCCAAAGAGCATTAAATGCATATTTCTTGGCTATGGTGATTCAGGAGAGATGGGCTATCGCCTATGGGATCTGCAGGTGCGGAAAAGAGTATGCAGCCATGATGTAGTTTTCCATGAACACAAAATGCATAAGCAGCCTGAGAAGGTGGTTGAGATCCGTAGAGTGATCTTTCAGGAGGAGCCTCGGGCTCCAGCACAGCCAATAGTACAGCCTGCAGCAGTTCCTACACAGGGCTAGGGTGTTGGACAAGGCAGTTGGGCAGGCAGCACAGCCTGCGATGAGACGGTCTACTAGAGATAGACGTCCACCTGATCGCTATGAGCCCTCTATGCAGGGATGCAGGAGAGCCTCTCATCTATGATGAGGCTATGTGTAGGGGTGACAGTCACTCCTGGGAGAGGGCTATGCAGTCTAAGATGGACTCCTTGCATAGGAATATGACTGTTGCCTTGCCTAAGGGCAAAAAGGCTTTGCCATGCAAATGGGTGTACAAGCTGAAAAGTACCCCTGGGCACCCCAAGCCGGCCTATAAGGCTAGAATTGTAGCTAAGGGTTTTAAGCAGGAGCATGGAGTCGACTTTGATGAGGTCTTCTCTCTTGTCATCAAGATGACTACCCTACGCTTGGTCTTGTCCTTGGTCGCACAACTTGACTTGGATCTTTATCATATGGATGTTAAGACTGCATTCCTACATGGGGATTTGCATGACGAGATCTATATGGAGCAGCCTAAGGGCTTTGTAGAACATGGCAGGGAGCACCTAGTGTGCAAATTGAAGAAGAGTCTTTATGGCTTGAAGCAGGCACCTAGGGAATGGTATCATAAGTTTGATGCCTTTATGCAGTCACAGGGCTACAGCAGGAGTGCTATGGATCCGTGTCTTTACACAAAGAAAGCCCGTGATGGCAGTTTACTGATTTTGGTTCTCTATGTTGATGACATGCTGATAGCAGGGAAAGCTCATGCAGAGCTTGATGCTCTGAAAGCTCAGCTCAAGAAGAGCTTTGAGATGAAGGATTTGGGACAGGCTTCACATATTCTTGGGATGCACATTAAGCGTGATAGGCATCAGGGGCTTTTGTATCTCTCACAGCGGGAGTACATCCATAAAGTCCTTGAGCGCTTTCGCATGCAGGACGTAAAGCCTGCGGGCTGTCCCTTGCCTTCTCATGTGAGGGTTTCACAGGTTGATTGTTCGCAGACAGATGAGCACAGAGGGCCGAGATGGCCAAGATCCCTTATGCATCAGCAGTGGGCAGTCTCATGTATGCCATGATAGCCACTCATCTAGATATTGCGCATGCAGTTGGTGTTGTGGCACGTTATATGGCTACACCTGGCAAGAAGCATTGGGATGCCGTGAAAGGTATCACAAGGTACCTGAAGGGCACTGCAGATATGTCTATATGCTATGGTAGCTAGGATACATGGATTGTGGGTTACACTGAATCCGATTATGCAGGACATGCAGATAGTAGGAAGTCCACTTCTGGCTATGTGTTCACTTATGCTGGAGGGGTTGTTTCTTGGATGTCCAGGGTGCAAAAGTGTACGGCTTTGTCTACCGCTGAGGCCGAGTATGTTGCAACCACTAAGGCTTGCAAGGAGGCTATCTGGCTAGGCCGTCTTGTTTCTGACCTTGGGATTGATGATGTTCCTACACTGCATTCGGATTTTATGAGTGCCATTTAGTTGGCTAAGAATCCAGTCTTCCATGCCAAGACGAAACATATTGAGGTGAGATATCACTTTATTCGGGGTGTCGTGGAAGATAGGTCTGTTGACCTTGTCAAGATCTCCACTGACATCAATCCTGCAGATCTGCTCACGAAAAGCCTCACTACTGAGCGCTTTGCCTTCCTTAGGAGATTGATGGGCGTTAAATGAGATGTTGCCTTTCCTCATCCTTTGTACCTATGTACATTTGTTCTGTCTTTTCTTTTCTTTTCTCTCTCACTGGGGCAGATTCACCTTTAAGTGGGAGGTTGTTGGGGTAAAGGCGCCTCCGCCATGCCACCCCGTGTATTACTACACTGACAGTACCTGCCAGACACACTGCAGGTGGCGGGCGCTCGTCACCGCCACACTTATTCTTTATTCTTTCAGTGACTAGTGAATAAAGGAAGGCCCGGTCACACATTGTGACCGTTGGAGTTCCCATTTGTCTCTCTCTCTCTCTCTCTTTTCTTGCTCCTGCTCTCCGCCATAGCTCGTGCATGGTCTTTTGATCCTCTCATCCCTTTCAGTGCTATGCATCCAGGATTTTATACCATGTGGCATACAAAGTGAAAAAGTGGATACTTATTGTGCACAAAAATTTATAATGTAAAAATTAGCACAGTGGAGTGTAAAATCAGTCCTTCAATAATTTCCAATCTATTCGTTGTTGCCACGTTGTTGCTAGAGACTAGCACCGAACTTAATTGTGCTACTAGCCTCTTTAACTTAAATTTTTATCGTTCTGTATGACATGCACAAAAAAAATATTAGAATTTACTTCATTTTTATCACTCAAATGCTTCCACAACCCTCCTTTTCCCCCTACTGTTTATGCGTTGCATCGCTGCATAGGTGTATTAATTCATTTTGTGTGTCGTTTTCATCATAAACTAGTAAAAATACGTACTATAACACATAAAAAAGGTTGATCTGAGGCTAACCCCCATGCCTCATCTTTGTCACATAGCCACACACATAAATCATATTTTTTTGGATTTTTATAACGTGAAAATCTTATTTTTCTCCATTTTTAGCTATTTTCAATATTTATTTATTAAGAAAATCGAGCATTTATTGGATTTTTTGGTTTTTTTTATTATGACAACTAAGAATCACTCATTTTCCACATTTCATCCCTCGTGCATCATTTTTACCTAACGCAAAATGACAAAAAATCCCATTTTCTTTGTGAAATGCGTGTTTTTCAAGTTTTAAGTAATTAGTTATGGCCATAAATTATAATGGGTTCTTCATTTTCCCATGTGTAGCCCTCAAACATGATGCAAGCAAGGCTCAAACAAATTTCTAGTCCATGTGCACATTTCTTCCCACTCGAAACATGCAAAATCCCATTTTTCCTTTGTAAAATACAATTTTCACATTTTAGAAAATTATTTTCAGCATTATGGCATTATATATTCTAATTTTTCTAACATAAATCATCAAACATACAACAAACAACATTCCTACCAATTTTCATCCAATATAAACATCATTTGGCCAACCATACCTAAAAAAGAAACATTTTTTCCTTTATAAAATAGAATTACTAGTTTTTTTATGGTTGCATGTTTCTAAAATTGGATTCGGGATAGCAAAACAGTTCACCATTAAAGCTCAACCCATCTCCAATCATCCATCTCTAGCCCCAAGTTGACTCGGAAGCGATCTAGTACCATGTCGGACAAGCATTCACCACTCGGGCTTCATCTCCCTTCACACGCAAGAACTGTCCCTTGCAAGAGAGAGAGGGAGGAGAGAGAAATACTAAAAATTTAGATTTCTCAATCATATGATGCATGCTTACAGCCAAAACAGAGAGCGCTTTGTGTGGATCAGTAATCCATATTCATCTCTCTCATCCTGCTAGCAACAGGGAGGTACCAATCATCAGAGCATCATAAAAAAATACGCCCCCTTTTGTCTCGACAGTTTCATGAGTTTTTTCCCTTTTTAATCCTTCATTAAGGTTTACAGATTAAAATAACTGGTTCAACCTTTCTTGTTCACACTACCCGAGAAATAGACTTTTCGATTTTGAAGGCCCAAACAAACTTTGATTTGCAATCCAACTGGACAAGCGACTTCGTGGCATTGAACTCCATCAACCTGGACTCTCCCACACATTTTACGACTTCCCAATCCGGTAGCTACTTTATTACGCCAAACCTTGCGGGGATTAAATGGGGGGTCAAATGACCTCGGATTGACAAATCGAGAATTGCGTTGGATTCCTAACATCAAAATACACCTAGGAAAAGGCCATCTGACACCATTTGATTTTTCATGAAAATTGGCTCTTTAACGTCTCTTAGGTACTTTTCGGCTCCAAAACCGGCTCCGGCACTCCAAGAACGGGTCCAAATCGGGTCGTAAAATCTAGCTCTCATTGGCGACCATGAGATAGGCCGATTTAGCCCGTCAAATCCCACGAACAAATTTGTACATAAACACAACCACAAAGAGCATCATGCTGATACAAAAAAATACACAACAAAACATTCCACAGCTCTCACTCTATCCCTTGAAAAAACCAAGGCATGAAATCCACGAGGATTAGGGCTAGCATAATCTGACAGAAAGCCCAAATCTAGTCACTAACCGGCTGCTCCAACATGGCCAAGCTAAAAAGAACTATCAGAGAGGTCATCCCAAGTGGTGGTCTGAACTATCTACCTAATCGAGGACAACTCAATCAGGAGCTTCTACTAGGTGAGGACTCCCATAGCCTAATCAACAAATATTGTCTTTTAGCACATTGTCCTTTTAGGCCTTTATTTTCCATACTCGGGAGTCTAAAAAGGAGGGAGTTGAGCGTAGTGACCCAAGGAGAATAGGGCATCAGCCTCAAGTCCTGTCTTAGTACCCAAGAACCTACCAAGCCCTCGTAATGCAACACTTAATCCTTTTCTGACACTCACTTTTATTTTCGCTCCAACCATCTCTGATTCTTATTTTTCAACTAGATGCCACCCCTAGGAAGACAAGGCATTGACCACGGGTTTGACTCGGCCCCAGGAACCTACTAGGCCTTCGCAAGGCAATGAACAACTGCTCAAGGATTTTTCTTTCTTTCTTTTTTCTATTTTTAGAGGGGTTAGAACCCCTTTTTACACCTCCGTCTATGTATTTTTAGATAGCTTCGGAACTTGTTCTTCTCTTGATATTTAAGGGCAAGCTTCTCCAACTGCCTCACACGAACTTCCAGAACAGTCGCCTAGCAGGTTAGCACAACAGGGTCACTAAAACTTCCTTCTAAAACAAGTCTTTCAGTGCCTAACAATGCCTTTGTAGGAGGCAATGACTACTCAAACCTCCCCCAGACATATCTAACCTAAACCTGGGACTTCATGCCTTGATTGCCGGTCCCCAACAAATAAAAAGAGAGTACCCCTTACATGCACATATACCATTATCTACTCAAGGGAAAAGACTTGGAAAGGGGACAAAACCACCTAGAATGGCCACAAGAAGCTCCTTCGCAGCAAAGGCTCCCTCCAATGACTTCGTCAACCTGTATGATGCAATCACAGAAAACCATTAAATGTACCTACACCAAACATGCATATGGCCCTCTTGGCCTAAAGAAATAAAACATTTAAACTCAGCTCTCTTGGCCAATGAAAATAGCTCATTTGGCTGCATCTAATGGATGGTCCTTTTTAGCATATATACTGCATCTTATTTGGCTAGTCGAGACCAAATATATCATGAGATGTAAGGGCTAACCACATACTACTTATGTGAGTCAGCTCAAAGCTTGATCTTGGCCTTTTGTAGATCCACTAGTCCAAGCCTTTCTACTGATATCTCAGTGATAAGGCCATCTCTTCTTGGGTACTATGAGCTGAATGATTGACATCATAAGGTTGATATAACTCATCTTCTTGGTCGTTATTCAAAGGGATCGCTTGTCCTAACTTTCCAGTAACTCCTCCTACATGGAGAATCATGGATTTATGATCATTCAACTCTTCTCTAATTGGACCCTTACATATGTCAATGATACGATCCAAACTAGACAGAGCTTCAAGTCTAGACCCATCACATAGATGCATCTCAGGGTGGTCCCTATTATCAGATATAGCATTATGGCCTTTAGTCACATCCTCTTGGGAATCCATCAAAGCATGTCCACATGCATTTCCTGGCCCTGCATCTTACACACCAACCTTACATTTAGAAACTTTGGGTCTCCAAACCCATATCATATTCTTTTTCATATTCTTAGACTGCCTCATTTTTCCACATTGGTCTAATGGACTCAAAACTTATTGCTATAGCCAAATGGCCTCACATCCTTAGGGTTTCTACTCAACATAGGTGGACCTTGGGCATGGTACATCTTCTTGATATGAGACATCTTCCCTTTCCTTTCTCCACTCTGCAACTGCTTAGCCATAGGAACCATGCTTTTACTGAAAGAAATAGCCTCTACTCGAAAGCATGATTCATCCATAAATTGGAAAGGTATTTCAAAAGCCTTACGAGGAGCACAACTAGGGCCATGCATAGCATGCTTATCCATACTCATAGGCTCGATGGTTCTATCAATGTTGCCATCGCAACTACCTCTCATAGAGCTATTGCAAGCCTTGATGGGACTTACTGGGCGTGGACTCTTTTTATCCCCAAGAGGCATCCTATCACTGCTCATAGGATTGCCACTTCCTTCTTGGAGATTTTGACCACCAAGATCCCCTACCAAGGTTGTCTTGGTATTAGCAAATGAATATTCTGCTTGTAGAAAAGGCAGGATATTTGGATGCACTTGCAATGAGCATGGGAAACTCCAAAATTTTTCCCAACATCTTCGAATATATTGCTCATAGTCAATTGCATGCCTCTTGGCCTCATTTAATGACTTAGGATCTCGCATCCTCACTTGGATTTGTGTATTAATCTCTAAGCCACTCATAAAGAGCTCACATAGCACATCCTTAGACAACATAGTAGCTCTTCTTGGCCAAAGGCCAAAGCCTAAGAATATTGTCAAAGGATCTAGCATATTCTTTAGCAAAAGGATAAGACTCTTGTCTTATCTGCATAAGCCGCCCTAAGACCTGGGTCATAGGCACCTTCTTTTCATATTCATCTAAAAATTTATCGTTCAGCTCCTCGAATGATTTAATAGACCCTCTTAGGAGGCTCCAATACCACTTTCTAGCCTCTCCCATCAGGTACTTGAGAATATGAGCATCCGATGTATGTCATCAAAACCACTTGCAAGGCAAGTTAGGTCGTATTCTTTTAAGTGCAACATCGAGTCTTGATGTACCGGCCCATGAAACACTGGGAGATCCCTATAAGGAGGAGGGCATTTAGTCCTCTTTCTTGGGATTAGAACAAGGTCATTAAAATCTTCATATTTGTCATGATCTAGTTCCAACCTTCTAGAGTCTCTGACCTCTTCCGTTTCCACCTGTACTGGTGTAGGAAGGTTAATACTATCCTTAACGACCCTTTTTGCCAACTCATAAAGTGGTCTAGGGAGGCCTATAGCTCTTAGCATGTCATTTCGATCCTTTCTTAGAGGATCTTCCATATCTTGCCCCTTTCTATGCAGTTCCATGATGGCTTTATGTAGGAGCTTCTGCCCCTCATCAAAAGCAAACTTATCCTTAGCACTTAGGACCTGGGGACCGTGCCTTTTAAGCAATGGTTTTCCCTTTACATCTAGGGCTTCTAACATCCTTGTGAAACCTAAAATTTTGGCACGATGGTCCACCACACAAGATGTTTTAGTCATAACTATACTCCAATATATCTCGAGTTTTTCCCATGGCACTACAGCTTTAGCATAATCACTTCTTGATGCCATGACTGCCATAGCTTCCAACATACATATTCCATGCCCTCTAGGTTGATGGATGTTTATGCATGATTTGTTTTGGGTAGAGACCACACCAAGGTAAACTTCAGCCCATGCTGTCGCATTAGAGGATGGGGTAATGAATAAATGGTTACTCTTCTCATCACCTAAATTACATTCTGTAGAGGACTCATGCTCTACATAACTAACTAAGTCCATCACTAAGTTTTGTATAGGGAAAGCCAAGGTTTTCCATCCTTGAACAAACCCCATTTCATGGTTAGCTTAGCACACTCCTAATGGAAATTATAAACTTAGGTCCCTTTACAACCTAGATTCGGAAACCGCCACTTCTAGGCAGCTCCCGAAAAATGCACCACCTGTCGAAACCTAAAATGGGCTCGACACTAGCTCTCTAGCACTAGCCGGACCTCTAAGACACAAAAGTCACCCCACAAAGCCTCGCGACTAGGAGTGTCTGAGGCTCACACTACACTAAACTCTAATATTGATATTGCGTTTGTAATAGGACACAGTCCAATGTTTGCCTTCCCCTACTCCTCAGAGGGAGATCCCATACATATATAGGTATAATACCTCGTATCACATACACAGGAGGCAACCTCTTGGCTAAAACACCCCAGCCTCATTCCAGCGCTCTTACATCTCTAGGATTGGTCCCAAGATGCACTGCCTCAACATATAAAACACACTATACATAGTCCACTCCTTGATTAATTGAACGATCCAGGAGTTTATATTTCCTCACTCAACTTATCTCAAGGAACCACTCGTCTAACCTTCAGCAAAGGACTTCCTCACACTCTCAACGTTGGTCAACGTTTAGTATACAAGTGTTATGCATCTAGGATTTTATACCATGTGGCATGCAAAGTGAAAAAGTGGATGCTTACTATGCACAAAAGTTTATAATTTAAAAATTAGCACAGTGGAGTGTAAAATCAGTCCTTCAATGATTTCCAATCTATTCGTTGTTGCCACATTGTTGCTAGAGACTAGCACCGAACTTAATCATGCTACTAGCCTCTTTAACTTAAAATTTTTATCGTTCTATATGACGTGCACAAACAAAAGATTAAACTTTACTTCATTTTTAGCACTCAAATGCTTCCACAACCCTCAATTTTCCCCTACCGTTTATGTGTTGCATTGTTGCATAGGTGTATTAATTCATTTTGTGTGTCGTTTTCATCATAAACTGGTAAAAACACATACTATAACACATAAAAAAAGCTGATCTGAGGCTAACCCCCATGCCTCAGCTTTTTCATATAGCCACACACATAAATCATGTTTTTTTGGATTTTTATAACGCGAAAATCCTATTTTTTTCATTTTTAGCTATTTTTTATATTTATTTATCAAGAAAATAGAGCATTTATTGATTTTTCTATTTTTTCTAATTATGAAAACTGAGAATCACTCATTTTTCACATTTCATCCCTCATGCATCATTTTAATCTAACCCAAAATGACAAAAATTTTCATTTTCTTTGTAAAATGCTTATTTTTCGGGTTTTAAGTAATTAGTTATAACCATAAATTATTATGGGTTCTATATTTTCCTATGTGCAGCCCTCAAACGTGATGTAAGAAAGGCTCAAACAAATTTCCAGCCCATGTGCACATTTTTCCCACTCGAAATATGCAAAATCCCATTTTTCCTTTATAAAATGTGATTATCAGGTTTTAAAAAATTATTTTCAGCATTATGGCATTATGTATTCTAATTTTTCTAACATAGAATCATCAAACATACAACAAACAACATTCCTACCAATTTTCATCCAATATGAACATCATTTGGCTAACCAAATTGTTAACCCCAAGTCGAGATGGCGGAAAACCCAAGTCGAGATGGCGGAAAAATGAAGGAAAAAGCAAAAGGAAGATGGAAAAAAGCAAAGACACGCAGGCGGCCTCTAAAGATGAAACGGGGCAAAAAGCGCAACCTTAAAATAAAAGGCACCTCAAAAAACTCGAAAAATTCTTGTAAAAGAGCGCCAGGCTCCCTCTTGTGCCAATTGTAAAATATTAGATGGGTGTAGGCTAGAGGCACAAGGCTAGAAGAGGGAAACGAAAAAATGACCTTGCCACAATGGCCGGTCATGTAAAAAAGGGATGGGTGTCCATGGGATTTTAGGGTTTGTATATATAAAGTTCAAAAAGTGAATAAAAGATCATTCTTTGGTGTGTGGCAAAAGGAGCTCCTTCTCACCTTCTTGCTTGTGTGTGCTCTTGAGAGAGGGAGTGTGAGAGTGTGAGGGAGTGAGTGTGTGTGAGAGTGAGGGATCAAGAGGGTAAAGCTCTTCACCATCTCTTCTCTTCTTCTCTTCCCTACTCTCTTCTTACGTGCACGGCTATGGAGGATGGAGCTTGGGCATGGAGGAGGCTTAAGGATTCTTGAGCTAGCATCTAGGATCGTGGAGCTACCGGTGTGTGGGAGAGAGGAGGCAACTCATATCGGCACTAAGGTAAGCTCACTACACTCGTAGGATCGACGGCACGTCGGCTAGGTGAGAGATAGCCATTAGAGCTCGCTTGGAATGCTTGAAACAATAAGTGGTCCGTGGGTCTTGGTGGTTGAGCGAAAGCTCCCACATTTTGGTTTCGTTGCCGGGTCCAACGGATTCAAGCTTGAGCACTCGCGCACCTCATATCGAGCATCGAAGTAAGGGATTCATCCCTGAACTGGAGCTTGAGATAGGTAGGAAGTTTGGGTGTTTTTGATCTTCAAAACAAGTAAGTATTTTGGGTTATTTTGTTTGTTTGATGATTAGGAAACATGGAAAAATCAATTCAGTATTTTGCTTTTGATTCTTGTTGCATTTAGAGTAGGATAGGATTAGGAAATCGCACCGGAGAAGGGTAGGGTTTACTGTTGCAAAACAGGGCAAAAAAAGACAAAAAAATTGTGCAGAAATGGCAAAAAGCTCGCTTGCGATGCTTAAGATCGGCAAGTGAGTGATTGGGGGCATCAACACCATACCCGGGAAGGGGTATAAGAGCCAAGAGGCCAAGGAAGCACTCATTTGCAACCATTTCAATGTGAAAGAGAGAGAGAGAGAGAGAGAGAGAGAGAGAGAGAGAGAGAAAGAGAGAGAGAGAGAGAGAGAGAGAGAGAGAGAGAGAAAGAGCTACCGGCCAATTCTATTTGATCGCACCAACGATGAGCCCGCCACTCCATCCAGGTATATGAATCCCTTCTCTTACTCCCTTAGGTAGGATCTAGAGGGTTATGCCTGGTATGATTGAGTGAAGCACGAGAAACGATCGAAATCGAGTTTGCGCTGTTTACGTGCGCCGCGCTCGGCCCATCCGAACGGCCACTTCTAGGCCGAGTCCCAAAATCGGCCCTTGGCCCTCGGCCCCTCGCCATTCGGCCCATCCGATTAAAACCCTAATCGGCCCATCCAAGTCTATCATTCAGACCGTGGACAAATTTGGCCCTCTGCCACGTGTCAAATTCAGACTTCGGCCCATGCACCTCGGCCCGCCCGAGTAACCTTGTCCAAATCAACCACTTGGCCAGTCCGAGCCAATCCGTCCGAGTCCACCCTGTCCAAGTCCCAAATTCGGCCCTTGGCCCATAAGCCTTGGCCCGTTTGAGTAACCCACTCGGACCCTGCAATTCGGACCAATTGGGCCGAGTGTAGATTTCTACCAGATTTTGAGAAATTTGACCTGATTCGGCTAGAACTTAGCAGCTCAAACTGTTGAAAGCCCGTTGGGCTCTCAGAACTTGATTCTGGCACGCGAAATAGGCAAAATCGTAGGGTGCCGCTACTTAACAGCTAGAAGTGGGCAGTTGCGAGACCCAGAGGCTTAGACGTGAACCGCTGAGTTGCAAGGCTTGATTGGACCAAAAACGAATGAGGCAACACCTTAGAGAAACCCTAAACCCTGACAAGATGGCCAGGAAATTGATCAACAAGCCTATTCGGCCCAAAACAACGCGAGAGTACGTAAGACGACTAGAAATTGGTTGCTGCACTCACCTTGAATTTCCGCACTTGAAGTACACTTAAGGAAACTGAAAGCTGATTGAGCACAAGTACACATGGAAAGACACATTGAGTGGCCATAAATTGAGGACTGTATTAAATAACTGAAGGAACTCACCCAAATAAACCACTCAAGGAACCCCCAATAGGAGAGAACCCAATACATAGACAAACCACCAACGCGCAGAAGTAGGACCAAGCAAGAGACGCTGACGAAGCGAATCTGACGAGTCTACTGAACCTGATTGATAGCTTGGTGGAGCAGACAACACGACAATGGCAAAAGAAAGTTCAAACCGTAGATCTAACGGGGAATTCGACTTAGAAGCCTTTCCAGATGCTGTTCCAGTTGGTCAGCAGTTACGACTCTCATGCTCGGTAGGAGCACCGCGGTAGGACATCAGATACTATCATCGTAGATCTAGAAGGGGAGAGAAAGCTGGCCCGCAAAGCATTGCAAAGCATGGCTGAGTACAATAGGGATCAGTAGGCTAGGAGGCAAAGGCAAGGCATGGAGTTGCGAGAGGTGGAGCGGGTACTGAACTTGGATGGCAGGAATCGAACGGACCATGAGAGAGCACTAGAAGGAGACTTAACGCTGAGTGAGCTTCTCATGAAGCGGCTGCTTGATAACACCGCTGCAGAGCAAAGTGTCACGACTCTAGTGAGATCGCTGCTCGTAGGATTAAGAGCAAACCAGGGCTCAAAGGGCCATGCTAAAATCCCTATTGTTGCCAAGCAACTCGATAAGTACCAACCCCATGATGATCCATACAGGTTTGTTGAGCAGTTTGAGCAAGTATGCGAAGCCAACGGCCTCAACGACCAGACTCAACGCTCTCAAGCGTTCGGGCTTTGCTTGGGCGACAAGGTTAGGACGTGGTATACGAGCTTAGATAACGCAGAGCGAGCCAACTTCGATGGCCTCAAGGATCTCTTCATTAAGAGATTTGTCGAGCCTGGGTACTCCGATAATCTACTAGTGCGCTTGATGAACGTCAAGCAGAAAGAGAAGGAGGACATTCACGATTACGTGACCCATGTGCGGAGTCTCTTCAAGAGAATCCCTACTAAAGAGCGACCGACTGAAAGAGTAGTATCAACTGTATTCATCAGCGGGATTCAGAACGAGGAACTATACAAGGCTTTGGCAGGCAACTCGAGCTTGCAGCGAGACGTGCTAGCCAGGGTCTTTGAGAAAGCCATCTGAGTTGACAATCAGCTGAAGGAGCGGAGCTCCAGAAGCATGAACCTAGAAGAGACCAACTCGTGAAGCTTAGAAAGAGCGTCAGCTTCGAGTGAGTGATCAGTCCCATCATCCCAGGATAAGGGGAAAACCACCGAAACGAATCAAGACTTGGCTGATGTCAGAATGGAACTAGCCAAGCTGCAAGATATGTTGAGACGACCAATGTGCCCACACATCCAATGCATGTATTGTGGCAGAAACCACTTGCCAATCGAGTGTCAAGACCCTAGGTCAAGACCTTGCGCTAACTGTGGTAGGTTCGGTCATGACGTCGCGCATTGTAGATTGCCAAGGAGACTTCCATACTCACAACCATATAGCCAGCCTTACCTAATGAACAAGCCACAACCATTTTTCGAAAGGGGAGCCCCATTGGCCCTCCCTGCGCCTAAAGACATTAAGCCGGCCGTTCCTAGGATGGAAATAAATCCTACAGGCATTCCTAGACTGCCTGGTCCTTACGTAACCCATCCATCGAGTGACGTTCCTATCCACTATGTGGAAGAACCAAACGAGGAGGAAGCTTACATATGCCCTTACGTCTCGCATGATGACGAGGGCAACACTGTCCTCATGTATTATCACCCCGTACCGGTGATGGCGATAAGAAGAGGACGAGGTAAAGGCCTAGGAGGGCAGACGTAGGATCCAATCACCTGTTGGACCTGTGACCACCCGGGTCATGTCTCATCACACTGCCCTGAAAGGGAGCAGCAAAATAGAGACAAGGATGACCAAAGGTGTGCCGAGTGGAGAATCACCCATCTCTTCATCGACTGCCCAAGGCGAAAGCCATTGTCCAGCTCAGCCAATGAGCCATCTATCCCATTGGGATTGTTTGATGTCGAGAATCACGATGGGGAGGCCACGCCTATCCCATTGCGGGTCATGACCTGTGCCCAAACAAAGCAGGCCGGCATCTCTCTGCCAGGACCTAGCAATGTTGATGCAGCCTCGATAGGGAAGAAGAGCCGTAGATGGCGGAGGAGAAAGTCGAAAGCTAAAATCGCACAAAAAACGGAGAGTGCTACAACTCTACCCACTGGAAAGAAGGTCTCTGATGCAGAAGCAGAGACGTCAGCCCCAAAGATGGCCGAAGAGAGAAGTGCTAAGGTAGGGGAATACACACACCCGAAGCGACAATTAGAGGCCATAGAAAATGTGAAGGAATGGGTGAAGGAAGCCCAAGAACATCTAAAAGACACTGAGTCCATCATAGAGGACGAGATCAATGATCTCTTCAGCATAACTACGCCAACCTCCCCTCCACAACCAAAGTCAAGAGAAGCCATTGCACCACAAGCGGTGGCGCTAAGGCCAAGCCTCGGTGCTGCTACAGGGCCACGGTTCAGTCATGACCACTGGTCAGGACAATCCAGGTTAGGAGAGAGACGAACACCCAATGATCTCCTAACCACGTTGGTGACTACCCCTGTAACACTTAGCGTGGGAGATCTACTTAGGCAGCACCCCACCCTGTGGCAAGATCTTAAGCAATGGGTTGAAGGGTCACAAGAGCAGGTCATGACAGACCCTTATGACCATGAGGCAAAAATGCAAATACCGAGTTTGACACTGCACTCTAGGCCTAAATCCTTGCAAGTCAATGCCTTCTGGGAAGGCTCCGAGATGCATGCAGTCTTACCAGTCTTAGCCCTAGGCGATACAACGAGGAAGGGAATCATAGACATGGGGGCTGGGGTTAGTGTGCTTAGCCACGCAGTGCTTCAGACTTGGGGAAACCCACCTGTTGAGACTGCTAGGTTTAATGTCACACTAGCAAACGGTATGAGAGTCAAGCCATTTGGGGTGCTTAAGAATTGGCCGGTGAAGATCGCAGGTGTCTAGTTCTCCCTTGACTTTATAGTCATGAAGGGAGTGGACTACGACATCCTATTAGGTCGCCCCTAGATGCGCAACGCTAGAGTCATCGAAGATTGGGGTAACGGCTTAATCTTCCTTGGCAATAGGACGAACTCCGTGAGAGTAGAGATGGACACCTAGAAGACCTCACCAGTCAACTTCGATGCCATCTCTGCTATACTCAAGGGTAATGCTTAGGTCAAGAAGTCCTATGGGCCCTTGACCAAGTATATCCCATGCCCAGAGGACGAGCGGGATTGGATGCATGTCCTTGCTACAATCGACCTGCCGTTCTCTGATCACGAGGCATATGAGCAAGCCATCAAAATAATCAGCAAGGCTAACGACACACCCTCCGTACCAGTCTGCATGATGGCAGGAAGCCTTCATGGAAAACCGAAGCCCGTCAACTCCCATGTCCCAGTCAACAAAAGGGAACTCCAGGAGGTACTGGAATGTTTATCGGACAAGCTAGCTGGCAATCCAGTTGCAAATTTCAAACCACTCCAGGATCTCTTAGATGAATCCAAGTGGCAATGGATCAGAGTGCATGACTTAAATCTCATGTATAATAGGGCCCTGGTGCCTGACCAACGACCAGAGATAGACCGAGTCCTAGGAGACGATGAGCAGTCTGATGAAGGGAATTCTAACGACGAATATGAAGACTGCCAATCCTTCAGTGATGAAAGTGAGCGTGAGGTAGATACCGTGGAATACGACACTGAAGGACAAGAAATAGAGCAAATACGAGCAGACTCCAAGCCGCAGAGAAAGAGTATCTTTAGGATGGAGTGAGGAGTCATGCACATGGAATGTGATCGCTCCTAGTTGGAACATGTAGGAGCCATAGACCTTGAGCAAGAAGGACTAGCCCAACCAGGAATGACATCAGTATTTAGAACTGAATCACCATCTGAAGTGCGCCCACTAGGGGAGACCACCTCTTCTAGTGAAGGCGAGGGATTCGACTCTGAATCAGAGGTTAGTTCGGATAGTGATCCAAAGATCCCTAGGCCACCCACAACCAGATGCACCAAGGGGGACCTACCTGTCCACCTAAGGCGCAGACGATTAAGACAAGAAAAGGCAAAACAACCTAGGGATACTCGAATGGAAGAACATCAAAAACTGCAGGACCTCCCTAAATGATTTACGAAATTTAAAAAAGGGGATAGGATGGTAGTTTTGTTAGGTGCCAAACATCAAGCACAGACAAGCGAACCAATCGAGGGACACCAGCCAAGGTCAAGGAGGTGGACTTAGCCCAAGAAGGGGAACCACCCCGACCAGTCTTCATTTCTGATGACTTGACTAATGAAGAAGAAACGAGTCTTGTCTCTCTCTTGCGAGAGTTCATAGACCTGTTCGCCTGGTCCTCAGAAGAGCTTAAGGGGGTAGATCCGAGTGTCGTGACTCACAACATACCCATGATGCCTACCGGTCAAGCAACGACCGTACCCTATGAATCCAAAACATGCTCATGCTGTCAAGGAAGAGATTGATAAGCTGATGAGAGCAGGATTCATTTATGAAATTGAGCACACAAACTGGGTATCACCCATAGTCATCATCATGAAGAAGAATGGAAAAAATCCGAGTGTGCATCAATTACAAGAAGACAAATGCTGCCACCAAGAGGGACAACTATCCATTGCCGTACACCGAGCACATGCTTGAGAGAGTGGCAGGCAAGGAAGCCTACAGTTTTTTGGATGGCTTCTCAGGGTACAACTAGGTGCAAGTGCATCTTGCGCACAAGCATTAGACTGCCTTCGCCACTGAGTGGGGCGTCTTTGGTTACATAGTCATGCCCTTTGGGTTGACTAATGCCCCTGCCACTTTTCAGTGCCTCATGTGCACCATCTTTAAGGACATGCTTTGCAAGGAGTTAGAAGTCTTTGTTGAAGACCTCTGTGTCCACTCGAACACTTAGACAAACTCCGAGCAATCTTCAAGCAGTGAAATTAATATCGTCTCTCCTTGAACCCCTTAAAGTGCCAGTTTTGGGTGAAGCATGGATGCATCCTCGGGCACGTGGTGTCGAAGAACGGCATTGCCACTGACTTCTCGAAGGTCAGGGTCATTGTTGACCTTCCACCCCCGAGCAACTACAAGGGAGTTCAATGCTTCCTAGGCCATACTTGGTACTATCGGCGGTTTGTACTCAATTATGCATTGATCCCCAGACCATTGTACAAGCTGCTTATTGTCTTCGAATGGACTGAAGCATGCCAACGGGCACACGAAGAGTTGAAGAAGGCTCTAACCACAACACCAATCCTACGAGCCCCAGATTGGACCATCACCTTCCACGTGCATATTGATGCTTCTAAGTTTGCCATGGGGGCAGTGTTGTGCCAGCCTAGCGAACACAATTTAGACTATCCAGTGAGCTTTGCTAACAGACAACTCACTGAGACAGAAATGAATTACTTGACAATGGAAAGAGAGGGATTAGCCATGGTATTCGCAGTGAAGAAATTCCGGCATTACCTTTTGGCCATGCCCTTCACCTTCTTTGTGGACCATCAAGCCTTGCTCTATCTAGTAAACAAACCTTGTGCTACAGGACGCATAGCTCGATGGCTCCTTCTACTTTTAGAGTTTGACTTCTCCATAGTGGTACGGAAGGGAAAACAACATTACATGGATGATCACATGTCGCGCATTCCCACGGGAGAAGCTGCTGGACAAGGTGTTATTGATGAACTGCCCGACGCCCATCTGTTTAACCTTTCCAGCGAGAGAGATCTATTTAAGGTTGATCTAACGCCGTATTGGGCAGATGACATAGTCCAAGTGCTTGAGCACGGGCTGCCTGACCAACCAATAGAAAAATCTCGACTTAGGCAATTAATCCTTAAGATCCAGCCCTATCAGCTGATTGCAGGCCAACTCTATAGGCTAGGGCAAGACGGATTGTTGCGCAGATGCATGTGCGAATATGAGATGTACGATGTGCTCTTAGAAGCGCACGGCACCATTATCGGAGGGAACTTTAGCGGAGACACGACAGCATGAAAAGTGTTGCAGTCTCAACTGTGGTGGCCCACGCTTTTCCGCGACGCAACACGATTCGTCAAGCATTGTGACAAGTGCCAGTGGACAAAGGTCCCAATTCGCAAAGATAAAATGGAATTAACCCCAGTTATTACTCGACAACCCTTCGAAAAATGGGGAATTGATTTCATTGGGCCCATCAGTCTTGCAGCACAATATTCGCAGGCTAAGTACATCATTGTGGCCACGGATTACCTCACTAAATGGGCAAAAGCACGAGCGACACGAAAAAATGACGCTAGAACGACAACTTAGTTCTTATGGGAGCAAGTGATTTCACGATTCGGTTGCCCCATCGAACTGGTCAGTGACCAAGGCACGCACTTCATCAATGAATTGATCGCGCATCTCTTGTCCACCTTCCTCATCATCCGTCGCAAATCCTCACCATACTACCCTCAGGCAAACGACCAGGCCGAATCAACGAATAAGATTCTTGTCAATGTCCTAACCAAGGTTGTCTCTGCTTCACACAGCGACTGGGACAACAAGTTGATGGCAGCTCTATGGGCTTACCGAATAGCTTATAAAACGGATGTCGGTCAAACCCCCTTCAGACTGACATATGGAACAGAAGTGATTCTACCATTAGAGTTCTTCGTTCCTAGCCTGAGAATAGCGCTTCATGAACGATGGGACGGGAAGGAGGCATGGACGCAATGCCTGGTCGAGCTTGAACGCCTCTCGGAGACTCGTCTTCTAGCCACCCATGCACTGATTTGTGAGAAAGCCCGACGCAAGAGCTGGTTTAACCAGCACGTTAAGCAGCATGAGTTTGAATAGGGTGACTTAGTGCTCCTCTACTCGGTTAAAAGGCATAAGCAAAAGATGAAATTTAGAGGTCTTGGACCCTTCAAAGTTTGTACGATCAGCCAAATAGGCAGTGTCGAACTTGAGACCCTAAACGGTGAAGGAATAGGCTTCTTCAATGGCAGTCGTGTCAAGAAGTACTACCCTCCTATGCATGCCTTGCACAAGCCACCGATGTTAGAACCGCCTGTCAAGGTACGAGTAGCCACAATCACTGAAATTGACGATGAGGACAAGGAAGCCGTGGAACCCACATACCTCCGTATCACGGTCACGGCAAAACAAACATGTGCTTTCACCACCTTGATCGACAAGGGAGTAGACTTCAACGTCTTGACCTACGATCATTGGACTCAACTTGGCCAACCACAACTTCAACCCACCACTGCAAAATTAAGCCCATATGGGGCCCATTCCTATGCACTACTCGACAAGTGCAGAGCAGCCGTTTCTATCGAGTCTGAGACTATTCCAATGATTTTTTACATGTTGCCAAATGCTAATAACGCAGGCACAGAGTCACTGCTAGGGCGAACCTTCAAAAAGCAGACCCATTGCAATGCTGACTATGCGTCGCAGCGCATCCATCTTGCAATAGGCAATGTTCGCATTGTTACAGCTTTCAACAAGGGCTACACAACCTCATCATGGGCCACCAAGCCACCGATAGAAACACCTGAAGGCAAGTCTAAGGAGGGGGTAGTGCGTGGCCGCCACTCCCCGAGCTTCATAGACCGCAACCCATAGTAGCCAAAGCTAAGGCCCCACAATCTCGCCTTCAATGGATGCCTAAACAACTGCAACAGCCGCCTAGGAGTCGACACTCCTACCCTCATAAGACCAGAAACTCTAAACCTAGGAGGCCCAAATGCAGTTACAAGAATAGACGTGTAATCAGTCAAAGATGGGTCCCCAAGGCCCTCTTGGGCGCACAAGGCTACTATGAGGGCAGTGCTTGGCTATGGATACCTAAGGCCCACATGGCCAGAGGCACCACTCGTATGCCAGCCTCAAGCTTGATCATCCCAAAAACCATAGAACCTCGAAATCGCCCAAGCCTGTCGACCCAAGCAACAACTGCCAGCTCAAGAATCATCGCCCGTAGGAAACGATCTGACTTTCCAAATCCATCCTGAAAGCAACAGGCCGTCACTCGAGGCCGGTGCTAACCTAGCCTCCATCCCAGCGACCCAATCGCAAGCTCAAGAACACTCATCACCGCAACTTTCCATCGCTAAAGGCTCAAGTCCTACCAAACCCAAACCACCCGCAAGCCTTAGGCCCTCTTACAAGAGGAAATCCTTTCTCTCACTAGCAGCTGATTTAGCTGAGGAAACAGGGGATGATGTGGTGGATTGCATTAAGCGACTGGATGCTACTTTTGTGTCGCTAGCTCTGAGCTACGATCGCCTCGACTTAGGCCTATTGGATGAATCCTTTGCAGCCGAAGTTCAAACGATGCCTTGTTCTTGGAAAACGTTTGAATTTGCAATTGTAAAAGCCGCTACCTCCACTGCTAAGTTGCTCAGTAGTGAGATCTCAAAAGAGCAAGCAATCGAACAACACCTCATCACGTCGTATGATCAGCAAACCACTTCTGCCATCACTGACCAAGAAGTGGCAGAGCTTTCAAAACTTGCTAAGATGAAATCCCAGTTCTTAAGGCATTGGTACTCTCTTAAGCTGCAATGGAAAGTTGAAGGATGCTGAGTAATGACCAACCCTGAGCAGCGACGTGCTATCAAAACAGTAGAGTATGACCCCACATATGTCGCGCCAATCTCATATCGAGTGTTAACCACGCTACAGGGCCATCCTATAGAAGAACACATTAAGGGACACCCCTACCTTGACCGCTTGTTGATCGAGGAGGAATTACACATCGCTAGCCGAGTCAACTCGGGCGACTTTCTAACTGATGTTCTCACATACATCACCCAAGTGGGGATTAAACCCTCCTACCTGGACTGTGAAGCCCATTTGGAATACAACCCCAATTTTTATACTTGGCTTCTTCACAAGTAGCCCCTACATCTCCATGCCGAAAGCCCTTCACCTTCTAACCCTCAATCCTAGGAAGGATTTTTCTCATACTGGAAGGGGAGGGGGTAAGGTGAATCAGATTAGAATCAGTAAATCAAATCAAAGTCAGTGAAGCACGTAGACATACATTGTGAGAAACGGATGGATTAGGAAAAGGGCATGAAAACCTTGAATTAAAGGGCAAAAAGTCAAAGTTTGAAAAAGGGAATTTGCATTAGACCTTAATGAATTCATTCAAAAACATAGAGTTTTTTATTTTTCAGCAATTATTATATCACAAGCACTAATGAAAATTACGATTTATGACAGGAACAAAAAATGTCACAGCAGGACCGAGCCCACTAACTCCCCTTCATGGAGGAGGAGAGAAAGTGGTATAGCATCAACCTGGAGAGCCGCGCCTATAATCAATTGAAATTTTGAACTATTCACAATTTGGAAGAATTAGTGGCCAAGGAAGAGGCGGCCAGGAGCGTCATGGAAAGTTGCAACCTCAAGAAGTACCTAGAATGTTTCGCACAAGAACCCGACCACACGAGCTGTGTGAAATTTCTCAGGTCCTACAACCCCGACAGCGAATGGGGCACTGTCACAGTGGGAAGAGGACAGAATGCTAAGCAAGTATTGGTTCATCTAACCCCCGCCTTGGTGGAGAAGGCACTAGGACTGGAACCAAAGGTGGAAAAGAAGCAGAAGAGAGACGTATACGCCATGCTGGGGATGAGAAAGGAGGACGTGCTGACAAACGACAGCATCAGTATCCAGGACATCCCCAATGCAGAGACCAGGCTACAGGCAAAGCTCATACATGCGCTCTTTTCCAGCCACCACTACAATGCATTGATGCACCAGATCAACGTACCAATACTGGAAAATGTAGCGTCCCATACCCTACACGAAGTCGACTGGAATGGCTACGTACGCAAGACTATCGACCAGGCAGCTCGAGCGCTAGCCTTAGGAAGCATGCCAGCAGGAGGAGAATCCCCGATGTTGAAGGCTGCAGTAAGAAAGAGGGCCTCCTCCAAAGCCTCATTCATTGCATACGGGGGCATCTTAACGACACTTATCTAGGAGGCCGTGAAGGAAGCAGAAGAGGGGGAGGGGGAAACACCCGACAGATCACCTCCTCATCAACACCAGGAGAGGTCCAGTGATAGGATGGAGATCGAGGAAGAAGGGGAAGAACAGAAGAGCAAAAAGTAGGTCAAGGAGACTAATAAAAAAGCAGTGCAAAAGAAAAAGAAACAGGATGAAGGCCGTAGAAAGGAGAGGGAAGACTTGGAGAAAGCGAAACGACAATCCCTCAAGGAGGTAGAGGAGAGAGAAAGGAAGAGAAAGCAGGAAGAAGAGGAAACAACAGAGCAAGTGCAGGCGAGCTAAAAAGGCGTCCAAGCAAGAGGCTGAAAGGAGAAGAAGAGAAGAGCAGGAGGAAAAAGAAAAACTAGAGGAAGAATACAAAATGGCCGAAGAGGAAAGGAAAATAAGAGTCGTGGAGGAGGAAGAGGAGTTAAGAAGAAAAGAGGAGGAGGATCTGGCCGAAGCTACATGCCGGTCCATTGAACAACAGTGCAGGGCGGATGACCCAGAAGCCTGGAATCAGCCAAGGGAAGAGAGGCCTAGCTCCAGCATGCAGGCACCAGAACTCGCGCCCCCTGCAGTTCCAGAAGGAAAAGGCAAAGCACCCCTGCATCCTATCCCCACCCTCATGGCACCCCCCGTTGAACCCACTACGCTCACCCCTAGCATCCCCACCAGCTTGGAAGTGTCCAACCTGGTGGCCTGGATTCAATACTTCATCAGCAAGGAAATGGCCCAAGGGAAAAGCATGGAAACCATGACCACGGGACCAAAAAGGCTAGCTGCAGATGCAGAATCGAGGCAGGACCAAAAGCATCTGTGTATGGAGGCAACCACCCCCACCCACACAACAATGATGCCACCAGCCAGTTACGATGAATACGTTGCTGAGTTGCTCTCCCAACTAGAGAGAGCGAAGGAGGAAAAAAGAATGGTGGTGGCTGAATTGGTGACAGAAAAAGAGTCAGTGGCAGCTTTCCAATTGGAGAAAACCCGCATCATCGCCATGCAGCAACGACAAATATTCGAACTCAAGCAAGAGTTGAAAGCCAAAGAGGATAGGGAAGAAAACTACAAGCAGCCGGCTGGAGGACGAGAATCAAGAACTCGTGCAGATGCAGCGGGAGTACAAGATTCACCTGATGCAATATAAGGAACTAGAGTCAAAGACCGCCACCATTGAGCAGATGATGGAGGAGTTGAGCGCCAAAGAAGAGGAGAGAAGCCAAGAGAGGGAGCAACAACGAAAGGAGATTGACGAGTCCATGACCAATCAGCTACGCCTCGGGAAGAAAGAACAAGACAACATGAGCAAAGAGCTCAGGGCCCAGGAGTAGAAGCTCGTAACCCTAGCTCAAAAGTAGGGGGAGAGCATGGAAGGAATGAGCAAAAGTGCCAAGGAATGGGCTATGCAGAACGAGGCACGGGTGAAGGCACTGGCGCGACGCCTCACCTTGGTGGAGAAGGAAAAAATCTTGGCAGAAAGCAACTACTGGATACAACTCAACTACTGGATACAACTCAACCAGAGGGAAAGGAGTCGTTGGAGGTGGTGAAGAAGAAATTAAGCACCGCACGTAGAGCCCTGCATGCGGGGCTACAGATGCCACCCCAAGCTGCGGAGGTTAGGTTGGGCTTAGAGGAGCAGCGAAAGTATCTACTACTGGCCGGCCTAACCCCCCAGGAGGCAGATGCCCTTGGCTTTGAAGAAAGAGCACCACAAGAAAATCGGCAGGGGGAGGAAGTCAAACTCGAAGTCGACATGAATAGATTCAGAGAATATGTGATCCCGCAGCCCCCCTCGCCACATGATCAGGATCAGCAACAACCTCAGCAACAACCCGACCTACCCCTGGATAGATAGGCCACCCTCAAGGAGGAAGGGAAAAAGCTGGTGGAAGAAGCTAGAAAAAGGTTGCAAGCCAAGCCAGTCGTGCGGCCATCCACACCCCTCCCACCATGCCTTGAAGACCTCCCAATGCAATTCCACATAGAACTAGTGGTATGGGAATGGTAGGAAATAGAAAAGGACCCTTTCTCTTTCAGTTTCCTTATGCCTGACAGCGTGAGAAGGGTCCTGCCGATCAAAGTGATGGAGGAGGTGATCGCGGCTGGCACAGCCGACTAGGCCAAAGATGGCTGGAGGACAGGGCAAGGACCCCCACTTTGTGGGGCACGGAGGAGGCCAAATTTTGGCAAGACAAAGTATACGAAGTGCCACACACAGTAAGGGGCTATGACTGCCAACCCCTCTGGAGAAGGCGAATATGTAATACCAACATGCTCGCCTGGATGGCATTTTGTAACACCCTACCCTACGAGCGGAACGACCCCACGTTCATGGCGTATCCCCGTAGGGTAGGCGTGGATTTTGTCGCCACCCTCCATGGGAGGCATGACTTCCCCTTCATCTACAATTCCAATGTCACCTCCTTTGAGGGTGCTCTACTTTTTGATCTAGGAAGCCTACCTGCCTCCATGACGTGCTTCCTCGCTGAGTTCTCATCCTGTCTAGATCCTGCCTTCATAACCACCTGTAATTACCTTAGGCTCCTTAAGCTCCTACTTAAGCAAGATCCAACACCGCAAGAAAATGACTTGCCTCCCCTCTTTTTTGATCCTAATGCTATTGATAGCTGTGCTATGACCTGCTTAATGATGAGAGCTAGTCTACTATCTTCATTTTGCCTAGTTCTCCTAGAGGATATGAGCGACAGCCAATTCACTAGGTGCAATCACCCCTTCCTATCCACCACCTCTCTCCACGTCCGCATGAACCTGAAAGGGTACATGCAGAGCCACCAATTTTTACACAAATCCATCCGCCCTCCTTCCCCCCTCATTCCGACGATGAGAACTAAACTTGGTTGTCATGCTCCTGATGTAATACTATCCCTAAATGTATCAAAAAAAAAGAACGCACCATCATTGCACCTAGGGGTCCTTAAGTTACGCATGTCCGATGGCTTCGGTCGGCTGGCTCCGCTCCTAACCGCCTAGGCCTTTTTGATCCCCCACATCACGCTTAGGGCACATCAACGGCAGGACACACCTAGGGAGGTAACACTCACCTATGGTTAGACCTATCACCTTCAGCCACCACTGGCACCATACCCCCTTGGCACAAATGGGGTCCTCAAGTGTGGGACATTACCCGGGCTCGCTTGCGGCTAGACCCACCTCCCCATTCCACTAGCACAAGCACACTGCACCAACATGCTGAGGACAACACTCCCCTTAGGTAGAGCACTGCACCTTCTTCTTTAGGTACACCAAAAACGCCCAACCACCAACTTCGGAGGCCCTCGCCCACCCATGCAATCTAGTGAGCTGCTCCGACGAACATCATTCTTGAGCTTCCACAAGCACCTGAGTCTACATTTGGCCCTCACCCTTACACCCACGCCAAAGTGCCATGGGACTTGCACCTGTCAAGGAGGGGGGTAATGTTAACCCCAAGTCGAGATGGTGGAAAACCCAAGTCGAGATGGTGGAAAAATGAAGGAAAAAGCAAAAGAAAGATGGGAAAAGAGCAAAGACATGCAGGCGGCCTCTAAAGATGAACTGGGGAAAAAAGTGCAACCTTAAAAGAAAAGGCGCCTCAAAAAACTTGGAAAATTCTTGTAAAAGAGCGCCAGGCTCCCTCCTGTGCCAATTGTAAAATATTAGATGGGTGTAGGCTAGAGGCACAAGGCTAGAAGAGGGAAACAAAAAAAGGACCTTGCCACAATGGCCGGTCATGTAAAAAAGGGATGGGTGCCCATGGGATTTTAGGGTTTGTATATATAAAGTTCAAAAAGTGAATAAGAGATCATTCTTTGGTGTGTGGCAAAAGGAGCTCCTTCTCACCTTCTTGCTTGTGTGTGCTCTTGAGAGAGGGAGTGTGAGAGTGTGAGGGAGTGAGTGTGTGTGAGAGTGAGGGATCAAGAGGGTGAAGCTCTTCACCATCTCTTCTCTTCTTCTCTTCCCTACTCTCTTCTTGCACGCGCGACTATGGAGGATGGAGCTTGGGGGTGGAGGAGGCTTGAGGATGCTTGAGCTAGCATCTAGGATCGTGGAGCTATTGGTGTGTGGGAGAGAGGAGGCAACTCATATCGGCACTAAGGTAAGCTCACTACACTCGTAGGATCGATGGCGCATCGGCTAGGTGAGAGATAGCCATTAGAGCTCTCTTGGAATGCTTGAAACAATAAGCGGTCCGTGGGTCTTGGCGGTTGAGCGAAAGCTCCCACACAAACCTAAAAAAGAAGCGTTTTTTTCTTTATAAAATAGAATTATTGATTTTTTTATGGTTGCGGGTTTCTAAAAGTGGATTGGGGACAACAAAATAGTCCACCATTAATGCTCATCCCACCTCCAATCATCCATCTCCAGCCCCAAGTCGAATCGGAAGCGATCCGGTACCACGTCGGACAAGCATTCACCACCCGGGCTTCATCTCCCTTCACACGCAGGAACTTCCCCTCCCAGGAGAGAGATGGAGAGAGAAATAATAATAATTTATATTTCTCATTTCTCAATCATATGATGCGTGCTTACAGCCAAAACGGAGAGCACTCTGTGTGGATCAGTAATCCATCTTCATCTCTCTCACACTCGGCCAGCAACGGAGAGGCACTAATCATCAGAGCGTCATGAAAAAATGCGCCCCCTTCTGTCTCGACAGTTTCATGATTTTTTTCCCTTTTTAATCCTTCATTAAGGTTTAAAGATTAAAATAACTAGTTCAACCTTTCCTGTTCACACTACCCGACAAATGGATTTTTCGAATTTGAAGGCCCAAATGAACTCCAATTTGCAATCAGACTGGACAATGGCTTCATGGCATCGAACTCCATCAACCTGGCCTCTCCCACGCACTTTAAGGCTTTTCGATCCGGTAACTACTTTATAATGCTGAACCTTGCAAGGATTAAATGGGGGGTCAAATGACCTTCTATTGACGAAATAAGACTTGCGTTGGATTCCAAACATCGAAATACATCTAGGAAAACCTCAACTCAGCCATCCGCCACCATTTGATTTTTCATGAAAATTGGCTCTTTAACTCCTCTCGGGTACTTTTTGGCTCCAAAATGAGCTCCAACATTCGAAGAACGGGTCCAAATTGGGTCCTAAATTCTAGCTCTCAGGATGACGCAAGTAAACAAGGGAATCTATGATCTGTAGCAAAGCAACAAATTCCAAGAACTCATCTTAGCCATAAAGGAAATTGGGAGCAAGCCACAAAGGGAACCTCAAACTAGTGAAGATCCACATGCAACCCCCTTTGTTGGTAATCCTTCCCATCCAAACAAAGAGAGTTCTTAGCCTGTTATGCATACTTTTGAAAGGGGAGAACCATCTAGAGTGAGGGGCAACCATTACCCTTCACAAATCCATGGCATTCATACCCCAAGGCCTCAGTTTAGCAACCCAAAATATATTCATAGACATGAAGGGGAACAAGACAACAATCTATGGGATGATGATTATCATGGATGTGACCCCTTTTATAAGACTTTTTACCATTAGCCCTCAAATGTATAAAAATGAAATGTAGTCAACAATCAAGTTCATGAAGGTAGAAGGTATGATGAGAGAAGATTAGCCCATGATATCCCAAACAAAGAGCATGTTTCAAATGGTCAACCCTCATCTCATGGTTTTGGGCCACCTACTTTTAGGCAAAACTCATGGAACAAAGATTCATGGAGGCAATATTCTTATGGGAAACCATCTTACAATGAAAAGAATATAAGAAAAAGATCAATATCACTAATTTCAAAGGGGATAATGCTTCACCTTCGAAATGGGAGGAGTGGATTAATAAGCTTGCATTGTACTTTACCCTTTATCCTGGAAGTGAAGAAGCCAAGATTTATTTCGCGGCTCTTCATCTTGAAGGTTGTGCCCATACTTGGTGGCGTTACATTTACAAGATTGGGCAAAACTTTCTCACTTGGGAGGAGTTCAAGCAAGCAATGATTGATGTTTTTGTTTCTCCTTTGGAAAAAGAAAGACTCCAAAGAAGATGATATGCATGTGCTCAAAGAGGAATGTTTGTTAGAGACTAGTCCAACACCTACTTGAATCTCTCCATGTATGTTGAAGGCATTTTAGATTCTACTAAGTTGAATAAATACATTTTTGGTCTTGACCTTGCCCTATCATCAGATGTAGGAGCTCAACAACCAAAAACATTACATGAGGCCACACAATTAGCTGAAAGATATTCCTTGAAGTACAAGAGAGATGCAACAATAATATTGCCAATCAACCTACAAAAGATGGGCAAGTTTTCAACCAATCAAGATACTCTTTTAAGGAAGAAAACAGGGGTTATAACAATCAAAATAGTTATAACAACAAAGTGCCAACTTTTCTCACTGTTTATGCCTCTAAACAAGGTGGCAATTATGCATAGAGATAGGGGTAAAATTTCAAAAATATGGCTGAGACAAGATGCACTTTTTCAAGAGTTGAAAACGCTCCTAAACTATCCCAAAATAGTTCTAACAACAACTTCCTTCCTCACGATAAGCTTAGAGAAATGCATGCCAAAGGATTATGCTTCAAATGTGAGGAGAATTGGTCACAAGATCATAAGCTGAAGTGCAAAGCTAAGAATTCAAAAATCAATATAGTGATCACTCAAGATGTGAAAGTTGAGGAAGAAGAAGATCAGAAGGAAAATTTATTACATGTTGATGCTTACCCAATGGTTAAGAGATTCATGAAGAAGAGGATGCCACTAATGAAGGATTCTATGATCCCATGGATGGATTTTAATTTGATCCAAGTGGTACTCATGATTCTCATGTTTCCTTGTGTACCATTTCACATGATGCATGGACCAGTTACAAACGGGAAAGTACACTTAGACTCAAAGGTATCATTAATGGCAAGGTTGTACATATTTTAGTAGATATGGGTAGCACTCATAGCTTCATCAACACCAAATCTTTGAATGGGCTGAAGTTGCTACTCCATTGATATGGATTTCTCCTTGTACGGATACAAGTTGACAATGGTGCACATAGTCTAGTAAAGAAGTGTGTCCATGTACTTCAATTAAGCTATTGCCCTCTTGCACAATACAAGTGGACTTGATCACTTTGAATATGGAGCCTATTGACATTGTTATTGGATGCAGTTGGTTGAAGACACTTTGAAAATTCACTTTAGACTTGGAGCAAATACAAATGGAATTTAATTAGCAAGGATAACACATAGAATTAAAAGGCCATAGAATTAAAAGGCATAGACCACAAACATATAGAACTCATCTCCATGAAGAAATTGCGAAAAAAAATCAATGCCAAGTCATGCATCTTCACTCTTTTGCTTGCGAAAGTAGATGAAGAGCAAATATCAAATCGGCCATCTTCTTCTACAAAGATGTGGGAGCCTTCGCTCAACCGCCAAGACCCACGGACCACTTATTGTTTCAAGCATTCCAAGTCGAGCACTAATGACTACCTCTCACATGGCCGACGGCCTCTCCCGTGCACTCTGGTAGCTCCACGATCCAAGTCCAAGCTTCAATCAAGCTCCATCCTCAAGCTCCACGCTCCAAGCTCCATAGATGCCAGCAAGACAAGAAAAGAGAAGAGAAGAGAAGAAGAGAGGAGAAGATAGAGAGCTTCTCCTCCTTGGTCCCTCACCCTCACACACTCACTCCCTCACACTCTCACTTTCCCTCTCTCAAGCACAAGCTCAAGTAAGCAAGAAGAAGAAGAAGAAGAAGAAGAGGGGACCCACTTTTGGCCACACACAAGAATGAGCTTCTCATTCACTTTTCAACTTTATATACAAAACCCTAAATCCCTTTTGAGCGGTCATCCCCTTATCCCCTTTTTTACATGGCCGGCTGTGGCCTAGGCCCTTTTTCCCATTGTCCTCCTATCTTCCTAGCTTCTTTCCTACCGCCCATCTATGTTTACAAATTGCATGGGTGAGAGCCCCCGGCGCTCTTTAAATTAAATCATGATGCGCTTGCACTTTTTTACAAAAGTATTGACTTGCGCTTTTCCTTGTGCGCCTTTTTCCCTTATTTAGGACTTTTCTGTGCTTCTTGTGTTTCCAGATTTTTCTTAGCGTGCCTTCGTCTTCCGTTCCACTTTGCCTTGGCCTTTGTCTTCTGCTTTAGCTTTTCCAGATTTTCCACCTTGTTCTTCTGACGGTTAATAGTCTTCTGCTTTAGCTTTTCCAGATTTTCCACCTTGTTCATCTGACGGTTAACAAAAAAAAATGGATCCAAGATTGGAAGAGCTATTGGAGGAAAACAAGGATTTCTTTCAGCCACCATCATCTTTACCTCCAAAGCAAGAGGTTGACCATCCTATTGATTTGTTGCCCAACACAAAGCCCATCAACAAACCTCCCTATCGCTTGTCCAAGTTTGAAAGGGAAGAATGGAGCGACAAGTTAAAGAATTATTGCAAATAGGTTTAATTCAGCAAAGTCAATCTCATCGTTTGCCTCTCCCGTGCTCTTAGTCAAGAAGAAGGATGGATCATTTCACATATGCATTGATTATCAAGATTTAAACAAGTCAATGGTCAAGAATAGATATCCTGTTCTCCAAATTGATGATCTTTTGGATGAGCTTAAAGATATAAAGGTCTTCACCAAAATAGATATTTGGTTGGGTTATCATCAAATTCGAATGAAGGAAGGAAATGAGTTCAAAATAGCTTTTAGGACTAAAAGAGGGTTATACCACTTCTTAGTTATGCCATTTGGACTTTCCAATGCACCCGCTACTTTTCAAGCCCTCATGAATAAAATATTACAACCTTTCTTGTTCAAAACAATCCTTGTCTTCTTTGATGATATCCTTATCTATAGCAAATCTAAGGATGAGCATTTGAAGCATATACGAGAGGACTTTGACACATTACGAAGACACACACTCTTTGCCAAGATGATGAAGTGTTCTTTCATGGAAGATGAAGTTGAATACTTAGATCATATTGTGGGAGAGCAAGGCATTAGAATGGATCCCAACAAGGTGAAATGTGTTAAAAAATGGCCTACTCCTACAAATGCAACCTCTTTGAGAGGATTCCTTGGGTTATCATCCTTCTATAGGAGGTTCATCAAGAATTATGCTCATATGGTGGCTCCATTGATGGATAGACTCAAAAAGGAGGCTTTCTTTTGGAACTCCATCGTCGATCAAAGTTTCAATGAGCTGAAATCTCTCTTAATTTCAGCACCTATACTTGTATGCCTAGATTTCTCTAAGGAGTTTATCATATGTGTGGATGCTAGTGGAAGAGGAATTGGGGATGTTTTATGTCAAGACCATGGATTCGTAGCTTATGAAAGTCGGAAGCTTGATGACAAGAAGCATCAATTACATATTTATGAGCAAGAGATATTAGCAATATTGCATGCTATTAAAAAGTGGCATCATTACATCTATGGCAGCCATTTCAAGGTCAAAAGCAATCATCGTGTGCTGAAATACTTCCTTTCACAACCAAATTTGTCTCCCAAGCAATGAAAATGGTTAGCTACTCTTCAAGGATATGACTTTGAGATATCTTATATGGCTAGAAAAGACAATGTGGTGGTAGATGCCTTATCAAGAATGTGGGCATGTCCTATCTCTACCATTTCAATCATGCATAAGTATTGGATCCATGACATTCAAGAAGAGTATTTGCTTGATGAGCAAGCATCCAAAATGATGAAGGAATTTCAGCAAGGCAAAGGAGAAGATTATCCAAATTATAAATTGCATAATGGTCTTTTATGGTATCAAGGACCAGTTTTCTTTACTCCTCAATCATCTTTCAAAGATCACGTTTTGCAAGAGATGTACTTTTCACCTTTAGCAGGACATCATGGTTTTTTCAAAACATTTGATAATATTCATAAACTATTCTTGGAAAGGGATTTGGAGAGATGTTAAAGACTATGTCATGAGTTGTCTTCCGTGGGTGTCAACAAAATAAGAATTCCACACTTCTATCTAATGGTTTTCTTCAGCCACTACCTATTCATCATGGAAAGTGGAAAAATATTAGCATGGATTTCATAACGAGATTGCCTACAACAAAGCACGGGTGGAATAGCATCTATGTGGTGGTAGACCAATTGACTAAATCAACCTATTTCATTCCAACAAAGGCTCAATTTATAGCAAAGCAAGTGGCTAATTAGTTTATGGAATGTGTCTTTAAGCTTTATGGAATGCCAATGAAGATTGTGTCTGATCGAGACACCAAGTTTATAAGCAGCTTTTGGAGGAGTTTGTTCTTTTCTATGGGGCCATTTTGACTCCTAGTACAGCTTATCATCCATAAACAGACGGGCAAACTGAAAGGGTCAACAAATGGCTAGAAGTTTATTTGCGTCATTTTTGCCATTACACACAAAATGCATGGGACCATTGAACACCATATTAGAGATTTTGGGAATTTCCCAAGTCCCACTTTTAATGAATGTCTTACTTTTGTGAATGAAAGAGAGCACTATGTTTCTGTTTATCTTTAAAAGACACTTTGTATGTTACAAATATGAGATCACACATCTTGAGAGCTTAAATGATGAATGTAAGCTATGTGGCTATTAGGAGATTCGGATTTCACCTCTATCTTTTCTAGCATACTAACAAAATATGATGTTGTATGGTGGTGGAACATCAAGGAGGCTTAACTAGTATATACCTAGGAAATTTCCAAGTTTAATGTAAGAATACAAAGGTTTGAAGGAGTGCAAAGAGAATTTAGAATACAAGAGCCTTAAACATTATATGAAATTATGTTATCATGGCCAAAATTTATAATGTTATGGATTTGAAGATATTATAATATGATTTTTTTCTTTTAGATATAATCATTTAAAGTGACATGTATAAGTTTCATGAAGTAGGACCTTAAAAGAGTCACCACTAACTAGGTGTGGTTTAATAACTTGATCTAATACCATATAGTAATAAGCTTGGATAACCTATGATATAATGGTTCTTTTTTTTATGTAAACCAATAGACACAAGTATGTTAAATACTTTCTCACCCCATTTGCATTTTTTGTATATATATGTATGATATATTAATTTCTTTTGTTCAAAATATATTTCTATCTTGACAATATATGGACAAGATGGATATTGGCTTTGGCCAAAATCAACTAGCTTCACACTTTGACTAGCTAAATGAACTTTCATATCATAAAATGAAGATTTATATACCAAGCTAGAAGTTTATGATTTTTCTAAGACCAAAGATTTAACCTTTGACCAATGGTTTGTGTTTCCAAAGAAATAGACATAAATTTAATTATTAATTAAGACTTACTTATTAGCTAAGACATAAAGTACAAAATTGAACTTAAACCACTTTATAAGAAAATTCAACACAATTAACTAATGTTGTAAGAAGCTGGGAAGAATAAGGATTTAGTGTACAAATAATATTGATGTTATGCCATGTCACACTCACATTGGTATAAAAGGAGATGACATGTAATTTTTCACATCTTTTGACACATTAATACAATTACTATCCTCTCCCATCTTGCTCATAGCTTCTATGGCTTCTCTCTCTTTCTTGTCTTTGTCTCTCCAATTCTAGTCTTTCTCTCTCCTTGTCACTCACTTTCTCTCTCTTATGTAGTCTTCTCTCTTCTCTTTCTCTCTCTCTAGTCCGCTCTCTGAAAAGTGGTATCAGAGCATTGGTCTTAGATCCATTTTTTCCTTCTATTTTCAATCCTATTTTTCCCATCAAAAAATCAATTTCAGACAAGTACTGGACAAGACACTGACTAGTGGAGGGTTACAGACCATCTACAATTAGTAAGAGACTACATTTGGAGATCTCCAAGGTCAGATATGGTGGAGGATGGCTAAAGTAGCAAGTCGTCATCAAATTTCATGCAAAATTGGAGGTAGCTAGGGTAAAGGAGAGTTAATCAGGCTTAGTTTGGGGTTAAACTGTGGTTACTTTTCAAAAGAGGTCTTCTTTTCCTCTTTCTCCACCAAGCTTCCATGGAGTTCTTCAGCAATGATCTTCTCTTTATTCACTGATTCTTGCTCTCCTTCAACAATGGCATGTCTATTGGCCTTCTAGGCATCAAATGCTACAGGTTGAACACCATTTTCATGACTAGAGGAACAGCCAAGTATGTAAGACAACAGCCCAAAATTTGCGCTGATTTTTTTCAGCCTGTTCTTCACCAATCTTTAGCTAATCTCTAGCATTGATGCTTCTCAATGATCTTTGGCATTGTTTACTTCAACTCTCTGATGTGTAGACTCCAAAATGGGGCTATATTCTTCATCCTTTCTCTCTCTTGAAACCCTACATGAACAATCCATGGGCAGTCATGAGAGCTTCAGCCCAAGCTTTTATTCTTCAACAATTTCTTAAGGATTCTTCATCAATTCAGCCTATGGTACCATTTCCGTGATGAGGATTCTTCAACAAATTGCAAAGATTTCAACTTGTGGAGGACATTAGAGCTCATATTAAAGGTTTATTTTGGGGTTTTCCTTCAAGAGGCTTGAATCTTTGGTATTCAAGTGTTTAAGCAAGCTCGGGGCATTGATTCTTCACAGATTTGATCATATTGGAGCTTATATGGACTGGTTTAATGGATATTTCAAGCTTCATGGTGGATTTATGGTGGATTTTGAAGAATTCTTCCATCAATGGGATTGGAGCTGACATCTATCATCCTCTTCAAGCTTAATCAAGGTATTTCTCTTGTTTAATCTCTGAAATCTCTCAATAATCCACTTGCTAATGTTTTTCCACTTGTTGATGAGAGATTATTGATCAATTAATTCTCTGAATCAATCAATAGATCAGAGATTAGTACTATTTCCATTAATCTCAGCCTATTCCATTGAATTTCAGTATTGATTCAATCATAATCTCATCATAGGTATCATTTGCTAAGTTTAATACATAACCTTGACTTGTTTGGTTGAATTCTTTTGCCCAAGCTAAAATATTGTAAAAAGGGTAAGTACTAAAGTAATTAGTGAGTCACTGAATTGCATTGGTAAGACCCTTTCCTTATCCAAATTTTCCAGATTTCATTCAATTGTATCTCATGAAAGGGGCTAAATGAATATTTTAGCAATGCATTTCATGCTGGTTGATTAGAATAGAATGTCATTTCCATGTTGATATACCCACCAAGGAAAAAGGTGGATGCTGGGGGAGATAGTGGTCCAAAAGAGAGGTGACCCTCCCTCATTATCAAAGATCCCGAAGGGGTGCAACCAACCGATCCGGGGGGACCTTTGCCCAACTCCAAGGAGCTTCTTGAGATGGGATTCATTGAACCAAGTTCTTCACCTTATGCATCTCCAATTTTGTTAGTCAAAAAGAAAGATGGATTTTTCAGAATGTTCATTGACTATAGGGATCTTAATAAGATCACATTGAAGAATATGTATCCAATACCCAGGATTGATGATTTGCTTGATGAGCTCAAGGGGGCTCGATTCTTTACGAAGATTGATTTGAGGTCAAGGTATCATCAGATTAGCATGCGAGAGGGTGATGAAGTCAAGACTACTTTCAGGACTGATCGAGGGCTCTCTCATTTCTTAGTGATGCCATTTGGGCTTACAAATGCTCCAGCTACTTTTCAAAGCCTGATGAATAAGATTTTGCAACCCTTCCTCTTTCAGTTTGTCTTGGTGTTCTTTGATGACATTCTAATTTACAGTAAGACTTTACAGGATCAGGTAGCACATATGAGGAGGGTTTTTTATGTATTGAGACATCACAAGATTTTTGCTAAGGAGAAGAAATGTTCTTTCATACAGACTAAAGTGTAATACTTGGGACATATTGTCAGTGAAAAAGGGATACAAGCTGATCCTAAGAAAGTGCAATGTATAAAAGATTGGCCAACACCCACTACTACTACTTCTCTTAGAGGATTCATTGGTCTATCTTCATTCTATTGCTGATTCATCAAGTATCTGGCTATTGTAGCTCCTTTGACTGACAAGTTGAAGAAGGAGGCTTTCTTTTGGGATGCTCTTGCAGATAGTAGCTTCAACTAGTTAAAGGGACTCCTTACTTCTACCCCTATCTTAGTTTGCCCAGACTTCTCCAAAGAATTTATCATACAGTAGTCTGATGCCAGTGGCTATGACATTGGGGCTGTTTTGTTACAAGATCATGGAGTGATTGCCTTTGAGAGCCGTAAGCTTACAGATAAAGAAATGGCCATGAATGTTTATAACCATAGGAGATGTTGGCTATCTTGCATGCAATAAAGAAATGGCACCATTACCTGTATGGCAGCAAATTCAAAGTCCAGAGTGACCGTAGGGTTCTTAAGTATTTCCTTACTTAGTCCAATCTTACTCCTAAGCAGCGTAGGTGGGTAGCTACACTACAGAATTATAATTTTGACATCACTCATGCAAAGACAACATAGTGGCTGATTCTCTTTCTCGTATGTGGGCTTGCAAAGTTTCACTACATAGTGATTGGATTGAAAAACTACAGGAGGCTTATCTTTTGGATGAAGAATTTAGCTATATTTTTCAGAAATTACAACGAGGTCTTATAGAAGAAAACACGCATTATCAGTTTAAAAATGGCCTTATTTGGTTGAAAGGCAAGATTGTCATTCCTTCTACCTCTTCTTTTACATGGAAAATTATGGAGGAACTACATTCTTTGCCTTTAGTTGGACATCTGGGAGTTTTCAAGACCTATAACAGGATCAACAAAAGTTTCTATTGGAAAGGACTATGGAAAGATGTCAAGGACTTTGTCATGAAGTGTATGCCTTGTCAGTAGAATAAGGACAACACCCATAAGCCAGGAGATTTGTTGCAGCCATCACCTATTCCTACAAGTAAATGGACTCACATTACCATGGATTTCATTACTGGCTTGCCTACTACCAAAAAGGGATGGAATAGTATATATGTAGTGGTAGATAGACTCACCAAGGCAACCCATTTCATTCCAACCAAGTCCTAGTTTACTGCTTCACAAGTGGCAAGTCAGTTCATGGAGCAAATCTTTAAACTACATGGATTACGGCAAGTGATTGTTCATGATAGAGATTCAAAGTTCATGAGTAACTTTTGGCAGGCGATATTCATATCTACGGACACTAAATTGACTCCTTCTACAGCCAATCATCCACACAGATGGACTTATCTTCGCCATTTCTGCTATGATGTCCAAAATTCATGGGATTCTTGGTTACATTTGGCTGATTTTGCCTACAACAACTCTACTCATGCTAGTATTGGAGTTTATCCCGTTGAGGCTATGTATGGCTACAAGGTGCCCTTATCCACAGTCATCTTTAATGAAAGGATCAACCCTCATGGGAAGGAAGAGTTGGAAAGAATGCAAACCCTTCTTTAGCAATGTAAGATGAATCTTAGGAAAGCTCAAGACCAAATGAAGATGTATGCTGATGAGAGGAGGCGGCCTTTAGAGTTCCAAGAAGGAGAGTTGGTCTTATTGAAGGTGCCCAAGTCTAGATACTCTGCATTAAAAGATGGATCTAGTAATAAGCTTGCTCTCATAGATTTTATGGCCCCTACCGGATCCTAAAGCGCATTGGAGACTTGGCATACAGGTTAGAGCTCCCTTCTTCCACAAAGATTCACAATGTCTTTCATATTAGTTAGCTCAAGCCTTTCTATGGTGATCGAGTTGATATAATTGATGAACTACTACCTATTGATGAAGTTCTTATTCAGTATATCCCAGAGGCTGTTATAGGTCAGCAAGAGAAGAAGCTTTGATCTTGTTCTATCATGGAATATTTGATCAAATGGAGAGGTTTACCACCTAAGGAAGCTTCTTGGAGGCTTGATTCTATATTGGATGAGTTTTCTTTCTTAAGGGATACATTAGTGAAGCCTATTGATTATGGAGCTAGTTTTGGTGCAGATAGGGTCTTAAGCTAAAAAATATTTTTTAATAGTATTGTTGAGGTACAAAGCCTGAGAACTATGTCAATACCTAACAACCCTATCATTTAGCCTATATGCCAAGCCATTCCTCCTGACAAAGAGTACAATCTACATGGCCAAGGTACTCCAAGGTGAAAGCTCTAACAAACGATGAGACAAAGAACAAGCCAAGATAAAGGACTATCATGCAAGAAATGGGTGCCTTTACTACCAAGATCACCTTTGTATTCCAAAAGGACAAGAATTCAAGGCCAAGGTCTTATGGGAGATGCATGATGGTCCAATTACTAGATATCTAGGATACACTCATGTGCGTAATACATTTTTCGAGAGCTATCACTAGCCAATACTAAAAAGAGACATATTGTAGTATGTAACCCAATGCTTAACTTGCCAACAAGTCAAATTAGAAAGAATCAAGATCCCCATGGAACTTCAACCCTTGAACATCCTTCAGATGAAATGCAAGTCTATAAGCATGTATCTTTTACTAGAATTATGTGCTATCATTGGATATGATATTATCATGGTATTAGTAAACAATCTAACCAAAGTCCCTCATTTGATTTGGGTCAAGAACACTTATAAATAATTTGATATTTCCTGAGTCTACATCAAGGAGATATTCACATTTCACGGACTACCAAAGAGTATAGTTAGTAGAGACCATAAATTACCTCAAACTTCTAGACTTGTTTATTGCAAGCCATCAAAACAAAACTATGCTTCACTATCACTTATTATCCACAAAGGTATGGCCAAACTAAGAAAGTGAATCAAACCATTGGAGACATCCTAAGATATTATCAAAAGGCAAAGGATTAAGACTATGGATCAAACATCTAACTCTTGTAAAATTCTCTTAAAATGTTATCCATCGATAAAAATCAAGATGTCTCCATTTTAAGCTTTGTATAGATAAGACTATCACATGCCCTTGAACTTTTTGGACCTTACTCTCAAGGAGAAAGCATCCAAAGCTACACTTAAAGAGATGGATAAACATATTCGAGCCATTTTGTATGGTACTAAAGCTACCTAAGACCAATAAAACTCCTATGTAGCTATTAACCCTCAAACGAACGAAAGTGGAAAATCCGGAAAAGCTAAAGCAGAAGACAAAGACAAAGACCAAGGCAAAGAGAAATGGAAGACGAAGGCGCGCCAAGAAAAATATGGAAGCACAAGAAATGCAGAAAAGTCCTAAATAAAGGAAAAGGACGCACAAGAAAAAGCGTGAATCAATACTTTGGTAAAAGAGCACAAGCGCCATCATCGTTTAATTTAAAGAGCGCCGGGCTCTCACCCATGCAATTTGTAAATGTAGACAGGCAGTGGAAAGGAAGCTAGGAAGATAGAATGACAATGGGAAAAAGGGCCTAGGCTATGGCCCTAGACTATGGCCGGCCATGTAAAAAAGGGGAAAAGGGGATGACCAACCAAAAGGGATTTAGGGTTTTGTATGTAAAGTTGAAAAGTGAATGAGAAGCTCATTCTTGTGTGTGGCAAAAAGTGGCTCTCCTCTTCTCCTTCTTCTTCTTGTTCTTGCTTGCTTGAGCTTGTGCTTAAGAGAGGGAGTGTGAGAGTGTGAGGGAGTGAGTGTGTAAGGGTGAGGGACCGAGGAGGAGAAGCTCTCCATCTTCTCCTCTCTTCTTCTCTTCTCTTCTCTTCTCTTCTCTTCTCTTCTCTTCTCTTCTCTTCCCTTCCCTTCCCTTCTCTTCTCTTCTCTTCTCTTCTCTTCTCTTCCCTTCCCTTCTCTTCTCTTCTCTTCTCTTCTCTTCTCTTCTCTTGCTCGCGGTGATGGAGCTTGGAGTGTGGAGCTTGAGGATGGAGCTTGCTTGAAGCTTACACTTGGATTGTGGAGCTACCGGAGTGTGTGGGAGAGGAGGTAACTTGAACGGCATGGAGGTAAGCTCACTACACCCGTAGATATGGATGGTGCGTCGGCTATGTGAGAGGTAGCCATAAGTACTCGGCTTGGAACGCTTGAACTAGTACGCGGTCTGTGGGTCTTAGCGGTTGAGCGAAAGCTCCCACATTTTGATTCCGTTTCTGGGACCAACGGATTCAAGCCTTGAGTGCTTGCGCACTTCGAATCAAGCATCAAAGTAAGGGTTTTTCCCCCGAACCAGTGCTTGAGGTAGATAGGTAGGAAGCGAGGGAGTTTGAAGAGGTATTCGATCTCCTTAGCAAGTAGGTTTTTGGTTTTTTGGATTTGCAAAAGCATATTGGAGTAGGATAGTTATTTGCTTTGTGATTTGGATGCATTAGAGTAGGAGAAAACAAAGAAAAACAAAGAAAAACAAAGAAAATAGCATTAGGGTTTACTGTTGCAAAACTAGGCAAAATAGGGCAAAACATGGCAAAAATCGTGCAAAAAATGGTAAAAAGCTCGCTTCTGATGCCTAAGATCGGCAAGTGAGTGATTGGGGGCATCAACACCATACCCGGGAAGGGATATAAGAGCCAAGAGGCCAAGGGAGAGCTCATTTGTGACCATTTCAGTGAGAGAGAGAGAGAGAGAGAGAGCCATCTCACGATTCGATCCGATCTCACCATCGATGAGCCTACCACTCTATTCAGGTATATGAATCCCTTCCCCTATCCCCCTAGATAGGATCTAGAGGTTTATGCTACTATGATTGATTAAATTGCAAGAATCGAGCAAAATCGACCTCTCACTGTCATCGTCGCGCCGCGTTCGGCCCGTCCAAGCGGCCGCTTCTGGGCCAAGTCCCAAAATTGGCCCTCGGCCCTCTTTCGTTCCAGCCACTCGACCCGAAACCCTAATCGGCCCTTGGCCCAAACCTACTCGGCCTGTCCGAGTCGACCATTCAGACCATCGACATATTCGGCCCGTCCGAGTCAAACTGTCCGAGCCATACGATTCGGCCCTCGGCCACGTGTCATATTCGACTCTTGGCCCAAGTGCCTCAGCCCGTCTGAGTGACCTTCTCCAACTTGACCATTCGGGCCGTCCAAGCCAACCTGTCCGAGTCACGAATTTGGCCCTCGGCCCTTCCGAGTGACCCACTTGGACCCTGCAATTTGGACCAGCTGGGTCGAGTGTAAATTTTCATCAAATTCTCAGAAATTTGACCTGACCCAGCTAGAGCTCAGCAGCGCAAACTATCGAAAGTCCTTTTGACGCTCAGAACTTGATTCTGGCACCACACAGAATAGACGAAATCATAGGGAGCAGCCGCTTAGCAGCTTGAAGTAGGCAGCAGCGAGACCCAGAGACCTAGACACGCGCTGAGTAGTTAAAACCTGATTGGCCAAAAACAAACGAGGCAACATATTAGAAAAACGTTGAACCCCAAAATTGATCCCAAAGGCTACGTAGAGCTAAAGGCGCATCACAGATTCATCACGGGGCTGAAACTTAGAGCAAGTAGTTCAAACTTTGGCTAAACGGTCCTCCAAATTGCTCATGGTGGTTATCGTAACGGCCCTGCGAGCCGGGAGGGACTGCCCCCCCCCCCCTCGGACCCCCATAGAGGGGGCTCTGCCCCCTCTGCACCTCCCCCAAGTAGGTTGGGGAGAAAACGCGCGCCGTGATAGATCCTCCAAATTAGACCCTAATGTAGTAATGGCTCTACACAAACATGGATTCTCACTAACAAAAGAGCAACCAAAAGCCCATACCCAAATCGAGAGAAACAGAGACCCTAGAACCTCAATGGGCCAATCTAGCCAACAAGGGCAAAAAGGCCACACTGCAAAAATACATACGTATTGCATTCGAACTGCATCTAGTCAAAGCAGAAAGCAACAACATCAAGCTACAATAGCGAGAATGACTAGATATGACAGTCTTGACAATAGATGCTCCTTGAATAGCACTGCACTGACGAGCCAAGACATCAGTGGAGAATCCACATCTGATCGTGCAATTGGGGACTCAAGGGCATTTGTCAGAAGACTTAAATTTACAAGCCAAGACCCGAAAAATGAAGACATAGTATCACCTACTTATCTTAGGGTCAAACTCACCGCAAAAATAGAGCATACTATCGATGCTCTGATTGATGAAGGAGCAGATTTTAATGTCTTGACCTATGAGGCATGGGCCCTACTAGGCCAACCAGGGCTGATGCCGACTAATGCAACTCTTAGCCCTTATGGGGGACCTCCACAAGCACTCATAGGGAAGTGCAATATCCTTGCAACAATTCAAATTGAAAGCTTGCCTATCCTATTTCATGTTCCTCCAAATAGTGCTAAATATGGTAAGGAAACCCTCTTGGGAAGACCCTTCAAAAGGGCGACCAAATGTGAGGCTGACTATGTAGCATAGAGGATACACTTGACACTACCGGGTGTGAGGATAGTCACAACCTTTAGCAAGGATGACCTTATCGAACCTCGAGGGAAAGGCAAGGAAGGTGCTAATGTAACAGCCAAGCCTACTAACGAGAGCAAGGACTTGTTGGAAGAGTTGATATAAGCACAGGTCGAGCAATGAAAACCAGTGAGTGAGGCCATGCCTGAAACAAGAAGGTCAGGAGACAATGATACGGATGGGCTTTGGACTTACAAATATCATAGGAGACCCCAAAAGAAGCCCAAGCCTTATAGACAAAGGCATCGATGGAGGGTTAGCACAACGCCAAATCTCTTAGAGATAGAGCAACTAAAGCGACTATCAAAGGGCCAAAGTCAATTTGAACAGCATTGGTGTGAAAATCGCGTTGCCATGGCCGAACTAGGAGCCCAGATCATGACAGTCTCAGAGGAGCGATTGGCCAAATGGCGGTCTCAAAGAGACCCAACCTATGTGGCACCAACTTCCCTTCGAGTGTTGACTGCCATTCGAGGTATGGACTTAGCTGAACCTAGCCAAGAGAACTCTCTGTTTGATAAGGTTCTCACTAAGGAGGAGTTACATGTTGCCAGTAGACTTGGACAAGGTCCCATGCTACTCGATGTTGCAAAATATCTATCGGTATTGAGTAAGCTGCCATGAGTACTAGATGCATGTGCCACGCTCCAATACAATCCAGAGTTCTACAATTGGCTTTTATCCTCACGAAGTGATATGGATTCATGGATATGTATGTAAATAAACAATGACTTTTGTGACCCTATATAGACACTATCAACACACACAAGCAATAATAGTCAAGCGCAGGGAGCAGAGTTGGGATCAACAAGCTAAGCTCGTCAGGTCCTCCTCTCACCACATATTTAGAAGTTGTGTGACCATTTCCACCTCCGGACGGAGGGCATGCACCCCTCATTACCACCATAGGAAGCCCCGACCAACATCTCTGATGGTGTAGACAGGGTGCAGTCCCTTTCTATACACCTTTTTCCCTCTCCGGTCTATCCTTTCGAGGATGAGCCCTACCCCAATCCATGACCACCAGTCCGCGTAACTTAGCATGAGCCAAGATCTGCTAATGGCTGGAGGCTAAATGAACATCATCATGGGGGCCATCCCTCTACAACAAGCAATGCATGCCTCACCCCTCCCCTTCTCGTCATATGCGCTTGATAACCCACACTATAATCCCTTACATGCGATTGGTTTTATCCTGTATCAAGGCCTAATCTTTGGTTCGCATCTTGCAGATCCCCCTACGAGGAAGACATGGAGCACCTAGGGCAGTTGTCTTGCAACGACACTCTCCGCTATCGACGGGAACATGCAGCACACGCCCCTCCGTTGGTGCGCTATGTGCCTACCCTGAAAAGGTATGCAAAGAAACGAGGTCCCAAGCGACACCGCCCCGGACATAGGCGGAAGAATCCCCAGGTCAGGGGAGTAGAAGCTCAAAGAAGCACACAATGTGTGGCAACACCGGTTGTGCAAGCCCCCAACAGGAGCTCGGGCACCAGGTGCTCAAAGGCTGAAAGGGCAGCTCGAGACAAGGAAGAATTCGATGCATTGTTCAAAAGCATCTTGGAAACGGTCTCAGCCAGAGACTACACCATTCAGGTCCCGACCGACATCTTCCCTGCCCAACCTCACAGGAGCCCCTCACCAGCAGAGCCTCAGTCACCTAACCACCCGGACTCACCCCGCCTTGTGCAAATCGAGTAGCCCCTATGATATACAACCAACTTAACAAGCCATCTTGCTATAACTTTTTATCTTTTGATGATTAAAGGGGCACGCTCCCCACTTGTACACACTTCCTTTACGTATCATTAATATATGCCATGTCTTTAACAAGCACTGGAATAGGCATTGCAATCAGCATCATAGCATCTTGAAAAGTTATATCTTGACATGATTGCATTTGTTCGTTGTACTTGACGCACGCGACTTGCGTATACTCTCATGAAGTGACAAGTGGATGCAAGATGACACAGGTCTTCGTGCAAACGTGTTCAATGCCCAAGTCACCGCAAGACCACCAACCGCACAAAGAACCGCAACAAAGCCATGCTGCCGAATGCGAAAAATCACCCTTGCGAGTGCCCACATCACACGAACCAAAGCATAAGTCATGGGCTAGGCTCTCTTCTTGGGTCAAGCTCTACAGTGAGCTCACGATGGTTGTTACCTCAATCGTACCAACATTGCAACAATGGCTTCTCTAACAACGAGGCTAGGGCACAATCATCACTGGCATATCCATTTCCTGAGCCTTCGAAGCTTGACATTTCCCAACCCATTGAAAGGCTGATAGCCTCAACATATCGCAATGGTAGAAAGAAAGAAAAAAGGCATAAGAAAAAGAAACAAAAAAAAAGAGAAAACAAAACAAAAGAATCAAAAGATAAGAAGCACCCACGATCACAGCACTGCACCTAGGGGTCCTCAAATTAGGTGCGTCCAGTGACCTGGTCGGCTAGCTCCCATCCCTAGTCCCCTAGCCCCCTACCATCACCCACAATAGTTTAGGGCACATCAAGGGCAGGACAAACCTAGGGAGCTTGTCTCACCTATGGTTAGACCTATCCCTGACCCACTTGCACAATTCCCTCTTGCACTCTGCCTTAATACCATTCCAATGAATTGTGGTAAGCACCGCACGATTGGCCATGAAAAGTACATCGTCCTCATCAAGCAAGTCCAATAGCTTCCAGCTACCGAAAATGGGGTGTCCCTGTATTCAATTATGCTACGACATGCAGACAAAACATAAAGGATATCTCATATACCTTCATGTGTACTTCTTCTCAACATGGACAACTTTGCTTCATCCACACATTATTATGAGAAACTAGCCCGCAGTCATCTAACTGCGTAATATCTAAGTATGCACGAGCACTCGCATAATATCTGCACTGACGTATATACACAGTTTGGGTCCTCAAGTACAAGACAATACTCTTAGCTTGCTTAGATTTCGACCTGTCTCCCAAACTTATTGCACTATGTCTTGTGCACAATAGAGAAGACTAGCACTACCCCTAGGGAGAGACCACCTATGAGAGTTTTTCAATTGCAGGCCCTCCAAGAATCGTCATGTGCCAAATCCCCAACAAAGAATAACCCTACCACCAGCCACCAACGTGCCCCCAATGACCTTCCTCCATACCACCACCAACACTCCTCCACGGCAGCCACCAATGTCCCTGCCACCCACATCTTCGGTGCATGCTAAAGCCTGCTACCTACGCCAGTGAGTACCATGGGACTGGCACTCGTCTAGGAGGGGGGTAATGTTTACCCTCAAACGAACGAAGGTGGAAAATCCAGAAAAGCTAAAGCAGAAGACAAAGACAAAGGCCAAGGCAAAGAGAAACGGAAGACGAAGGTGCACCAAGAAAAATATGGAAGCACAAGAAATGCAGAAAAGTCCTAAATAAAGGAAAAGGGCGCACAAGAAAAAGCACGAATCAATACTTTGGTAAAAGAGCGCAAGCGCCATCATCGTTTAATTTAAAGAGCGACGAGCTCTCACCCGTGCAATTTGTAAATGTAGATAGGCGGTGGAAAGGAAGCCAGGAAGATAGAAGGACATTGGGAAAAAGGGCCTAGGCTACGGCCGGCCATGTAAAAAAAGGGGAAAAGGGGATGACCGCCCAAAAGGGATTTATGGTTTTGTATATAAAGTTGAAAATTGAATGAGAAGTTCATTCTTGTGTGTGGCAAAAAGTGGCTCTCCTCTTCTCCTTCTTCTTCTTGTTATTGCTTGCTTGAGCTTGTGCTTGAGAGAGGGAGTGTGAGAGTGTGAGGAAGTGAGTGTGTGAGGGTGAGGGACTGAGGAGGAGAAGCTCTCCATCTTCTCCTCTCTTCTTCTCTTCTCTTCTCTTCTCTTGCTCGCGGTGATGGAGCTTGGAGCATGGAGCTTGAGGATGGAGCTTGCTTGAATCTTGCACTTGGATTGTGGAGCTACCAGAGTGTGCAGGAGAGGAGGTAACTCGAATGGCATGGAGGTAAGCTCACTACACCCGTAGATATGGATGGCGCATCAGCTATGTGAGAGGTAGCCATTAGTGCTTGGCTTGGAACGCTTGAACCAATAAGCGGTCCATGGGTCTTGCCGGTTGAGCGAAAGCTCCCACAGTAGCCCTCCAAAGGACAATACAAATCTTCAAGGAAAGGTGACATGGTTCTCTTAAGGGTGAAAAGAGCTCACTATCCCTGGGGAAATATAAGAAGCTCAATCCAAGGTATTGTGGACATTATAAAGTAATCAAGGTCATGGAAGACCAATCTTACAATATCAAGCTACCACCCGATCTCAAGGTACATAAGATGTTCCATCTAAGCCTACTTGCACCCTATGTATCTAATCTTGGATATGCACTTGATAGCCAATTGTAATGAATAAAATTTAATCCATACAAGTAAAATATTCAAAAAATTTGTGTATTTTAAAATAATTCATTTAATGTTGAAATCATGAAAAAGTATATGTATTTGTCTCAAAAATTAAGTCAGTCTACAATTTTACGTCATGTTAATTTGACATCGGAAGTGCACTAGGTCATACCTATAAGAAGTAGGGAAAAAGCTATAATGTTTCCATGAAACAATAGATAACCAAATGAGGATACACAATTTTTGCCAAAGTATGGTTACTTAAGTTCAATTCAAATTTTTCTTTTAAAATCATTAATTTTTCTTTCCAAATTTATGTAAATGGTCATATACACATTAGCTAGATGTATAAAAATAAATTCATGATTGTTAAAAAAGACTCGCAAAATTGTTATTTTAGCTTTAAATTTTGTATCGAATCAAATTTTACTTTTTAAAGACAAATTTTAGTCAGATATTTTCTTTTTAAAAATTAATACTGGTTAAAAGCAAGGGTAGTCTCATGCACTGCATGATTAAAGAGTACTTAAAAGCATTGTTTTGTAGTTGCAACATGCCTACTTTTGTATTTTGAATGTGAGGATTATCTTATCCTAGAAATCCATGCTTATGATAACCAGATGGTAATGAGATTATGAGGGTTCTATCCATTGAGATCTCCACACCAACTTGCCTTAGCATCTCATAGGGGATGCTTTAAAAACTCACCTTGTGGGGTGAGGCTTCTATACTCTTATGGGAGCTAGGTGTTTTTCCTTTTCATCACTTAATCATTTGATAAGGAAAAAGAATGGTGTGTAAAGTGTTTCCATTATGTAGCATGGCTTTGGAGACTCATGAAAGCTTAGTAGGTCTTTAATCTCATATATTCCCTATGACCATAAAAGGACTACACTCATATATGGCCCACAACCTAGTGGGGTTGGAAGGTCCCATCCCACTCAAGATGAATTTTCTCCACTCTTGAAGACTCATGGTTGTGTATAAACTTTATGAATTAATATGAAATATGGTTTTTCTTTTTTAACAAACCATATGTGATAAATTAATAAAAGAAAGTTATTTTTATGTGTTCAAATCATGTGTGATAGCATGCCTTGATTAGATATCTAATGTAAATCCATCAAGAAAAGTGGTAGGCCTTAGTCTTAATTGTTAATCATTTATGCCTAGGTGTACCCAATAAGTCAAGTAGCTTTCCTAAAACACTATATAAAGATAGTAGAATATGATTCCCTAATTAAGAAGGATACAGCCAGTCTAACACCACTTTAGAGGATTGAAATGCAATTGAATATATGGGTCCTAATAGCCATGGAATTTTAAAAGAGAACTTCACTAAGGTTCAATACTATATTAGAGAATTTGAGAATATTCCAAGTTCAACTTTCAAACAAGGAATAAAGATTTGATCGTGTGGCTAAATCTTAGTCCCTTATGTGAAAGTAGGATTTGGTAGGATTGCCTATTTCACCTTCAATTTCATATTGCCTATAAATTTTAACCATGTTGCCAAATATTTACCATATTGGGAATTGCCAAACTATTCCCTATTTGATTTTACTCTCTTTGAACCATTTTTGGAGGTAGTCCACTCTCACCTTTGATTGGTTACAATGTGACCCTTCTTAGGTGTGGAAGCTAGATGCTATTAGTAAAAAGAATTGAAATAGGTAGGCATAAGATATGGGAGCTCAATCCATCTTCTTCTTCTTTCTTCATTCTCTTCTTCTTCCATTCTTTACACACTCCACAATGAGTATCTCACAAAGTGGATAGATACTCTTTTGACTTTAAGGTCACTTTACACACAAACTCACTTTATTTGATGCATACATAGGATATGAACATAACCTAAGACATGATAGGTGCAAATGATAGGTACAAGATGTGGAGGCTCAAACCATCTCCTTCTCCTTCATTCTTCATTATCTTCTTGTTCCATTCTTTACACACTCCACAATGAGTATCTCACAAGTGGATAGATACTCTTTTGACTTTAAGGTCACTTTACACATAGTCTCACTTTATTTGATGCATACATATGATATGAACATAACCAAAGACATATTTTGCAACAATTATAAGTGACTATCCCACACTTCTCCTATAAAGTAGAACTAGATTTCTTGTGCCCAACTGAGTGAGGGGAGACTAGATAGTGATGCAAATTGACTCAAACTTCAATTGACTCTACTAGAGGACTCATTCAAAGGCATCTCATATGCATCCCATAACTCATAAGTCATAGAAAATTTTGTAAAATATGTGCTTGGAATCATGAGGTAGAGCATTCAGTCTCACTTCAAAATCGTGATGTACTCCTATAGTCAATTAGGATGGTCTCTTGATTCAAGCCATTATGAGGAGGATATATGGCTTCAGGCTCAAGTGTTCTAGACAAGGTTTTCTCATATGCATCATAATGCTTACTTATTATGATTTTGTTCCACTATGGTTCTAAGTTCTAGACCTCCATGAAACTTGCTAGGAACCTACTTAGGGTGGGCATATATCTTGAATCGCATATGGAACTCATAGAAATTCCAAAAAATGTCTTAAGGTAAGAGATACCAAGGGAAATCTTCAAGCTTAAAGTATTTTTGAAGAAATAGAGAATAAAATTTTGCCTTTACTTTACAATGCCTTAAATTATATGAACAAACTAGACTACTAGTTTTGGGAAGACCACGGCTAAGCATAGATAGTTCCATCCAAGATTGGGGACAAGGCCTTACTACTCTCTATGGTAAGAGGGGTTTGAGGAAGAAGTTTGGTAAGGTGACCAAGAAAACATGGAGTATTAAAGTAAAGGGGAGGAAGGAGCATGATGATAGATCTCTCTTACATCAAAGAAAGATTTGCTAATTCAAGACTTTATCATAGGCTGAGATGATCCATGATAAAGCTCAAGAGCTTATCATGGACTTAGAAAGCACCCCTTTGCGCAAAACATATGAAATGGAAGCTAGAGCTAACATGATTAAAATTCTCAACTCTCTCACACAAATAATCAAAGACACCATCAACAATCCACATGCTTTCTCACCACTAGGATAAAGGCCATTCTCTTCGAAAGATAAAGTAAAATAAAGAATTAGGTGTAGACACACTAAAACAAAGAGATAGGTACATGAAGGAACAAAGAAGAAACAAGACAAGTCCAAAAAGAAAGAGGAATCTAGAAAGAAGGATTAGGACAAGGGATCTGGTGAGAGGGATACGCGAAGAACTGGAACAAATTAGACTAACAAGAGGAAGTTGAACCAAGGGCATCACTAGAACACTTGAGTAACAAGAGATTTCTCAAGTTTAAAGACCCAAAGAACAAGAGGATTATGAGAGAAAAATTAGAGTATCCTTTGAGGAATAAATGAGAAATGAAAATGCCTCCTTGTAGTGCAACAAAGTGCTAGTAAGGGCCCAAGAACAAGCAAGTAGTTCATGCAAAGGAAATGAGAAAGTTCCTGAGAAGAAACCATGTTTTGGGTATAACATGCCAAAAGAAATGCTTGATTTTTCCAATTCTAAGTAAAATTTGTAAAGAAATTAGCTAATATCGTGAAGCTACTTTTAGAAAGAATCCAACTAGTAAAATTACAGTAAACTCCACATCAAAGGCATGTTGACACCAAAACAAATGCTAAAAGCCAACCATTTAATGTGATCAAAGTGCAAGAAATTACCTTTGTTCTTAATAAGGGCATGCATTAGATGACAAGGACAAGGCCATAAGAGAGGTGACAAGAGATAAAAAGGTAGCTAGATGAGGAGAAATCACTACATCAAGCCAACAAAAAGAAGGCGAGATAGACAAAGAGATCCTTGAGGCCACTCAAGAGATCCAAGCACCAAAAGGAAACTTGGAGGTGCAATAAAAAATCATCAATATCATCAAGAGAAAATAAAAGGCTTGAAAGATGCCTTAGAGACCCAACAAGCATTTAGTAGTAGATAGGTTGTTGAGTTACATGTATAGCTAGCTCAAGAGTTAACGAAGACCACTATGCTTACCACTAAAGTCCAAAACACTAAGCAGTCTCACAAGTAGCTAGAAAGGGCCTTCAAGGGCATAATGACACCATTAGAGCCTCCTTTTTGCATTGTACAAATATCTTATAGGAAAATGCAAAGTAGGCCTAGGAGAAGAGAAAAATCATTTTTCAAAGGTTTCTCTCTAATCTCACACGAATGAAACTCGAAATAGATTTATTGAATAAATAGAAGGTGGTGATTGATCACCTTACATTCATTTAGCAAGGAATGTACTTGAATGTAAAAGTTAGAGCCCAAGTGGAAGCACACAAGTGGAAGAAAGAGCAAAGCAAGAGCTATGGTGGATGGACAAGTGTGTGTGTGTGTGTGTGTGTGTGTGTGTGTGTGTGTGTGTGTGTGTGTGTGTGTGTGACATCTTATGTGGGAACTCCAACAATCACAATGTGTGATCGGACTTCCCTTATTCAATCGTCTCATTGAAAGAATAAAGAATAAAGTGACAATGATAAGTGCCTACAACTTGCAATGTATAGGTGTGCGGTGTGTATAGTACATACACGATAGTGTAACCAAACACCTTTACCCCCAACAACCTCCCAATTAAAGGCAAATGTGGCTCAAGTGAGGAGAGAATAAGAAAAAAGTGACAAAGTAAAAATGTACATAAATAACAATAGGATAAGGAATAGATGTCATCTCATCCTACGCCCATTATCTTCCTAAGAAAGACAAAGCATTCCACTAAGAGACTTTTAGTGAGAAAATCTATAGAATTCTCGTTAGTTCAAGATCTTAACAAGCTCAATAGACTTGTCCTCTACCATCTCCTTGATAAAATGATAGTGCACCTCAATGTACTTTGTCTTCACATGGAGGATCAAACTCTTGGCCAACTGAATAGCACTCATAGAATCTGAATATAGTGTAGGACTAACAGTAATACCAAGGTCTACTGCACCATACGGCCTAACCATATGACCTCCTTGCAAGCTTCAATTTTGGTTGCAACATACTCTAACTCAGTAGTAGATAAGGCTGTGCATTTTTAAACCCTAGACATGGCTACAATATACTATGCCTCAAGTAGATAAGGTCATGCATTCCTCACATTAGACATCTAAGAAAAAGCACCTCTAGCAAAAGTGAAGACATATCTAATGGTGGATTTTTTGCTATCTACATCTCTTGCATAGTCAGAGTCAGTGTAACTCGCAACTATAGTATCCTTATTACCATAGCAAATGCACATATCTATAGTGCCTTTCAGGTTCCTCATGGTATCCATCACGGTGTCCCAATATCATTGGCAAGGTGTACCCATATAGCGTGCCATAACTCCCACTACAAATACTATATTAGAGCGAATGGCTATCATGGCATACATCAAACTACCCACTACGGATGCATAAGGAATCTTGGCCAATCTCGATCTTTTGCTCATTCGACTAGGGACAAATTAGCCTAACTGACCTTCACATGAGAAGGTAAAGAATAGCCAATAAGCTTAACATCCTGCATACGGAATCCCTCAAGCACCTTCTATATGTACTTCTAATGTGATAGGTAAAGGAGTGCCTTAGAGAAATCACATGTGATATGCATGCCAAGAATATGTGAGTCCTACCTCATGTCCTTCATCTCAAAGCTCTTTTGGAGCTGAGTCTTCAAAGGATCCAACTTATCATGAGCTCTCCCAATAATTAACATATCATCGGCATAAAGTACCAAGATAATAAGGCTACTATCACGAGCCTTCTTCATGCGTAAACACGAATCCATATCACTACAAGTATATCCCTATGAATGCATGAAAGCATCAAACTTATGATACCATTCCCTAGGTGCCTACTTAAGGCCATAAAGGCCTTTTCTCAACTTGCACACTAGGTGTTCTCTACTCTTTTCCATAAAGCCCTTAGGCTACTACATATAGATATCCTCATGCAAGTACCCATGTAGAAAATTCATTTTTACATCCACCTAATAAAGGTGAAGATCTAGCCCCTAGACTCAACCAAATCAAGGGCATAATAGGAGGGAATACCCAAGTATAGAGTTGTCCACCACAATTGCAAGCAATAGACTACCAAAGTACAATGTCTACTCTCCAAGAAAATGTTGAAAACTATAATTACAATAATGCTGAAATAAAGGGAGAAGTGTATATTAATCCAACTATGGGACAATAGACAAGAAAGCAAGCTCCCGCTGCCAAGGATATCCAAGTAGCAATCAAGATATAAAGAATGCAACTAGCAATGACTAAGTATAGACCACCAATACTAAATACTGTCATGAACTCAAAGTGTTAGTAAACCATACATCCCATAAGCATATACATCATTGATAAAGTGCTAATAGAGGTAAGTGCTAATGTCCAAAGCATAAGGAATCAAATTAATCCACAAGTGCAAGTAACTATGTCCAATAGCATAGAAGAGAGCATATACATGAAAAAAGAGTCCCACTATCTCAAAGAAGCAAGCTCTGCCAAGTAAGTACAAGCATCTCCCACTAGAAGAAAATCTAGAATGCAAAGCGAGCAAGAAAATCACAAGATATATACATCAAAGTATCTAGGAAGCCCAAGCACATCACAAATACATCCAGGAGCATAAGTGTCCAATGAAGTTTCAATACGTATAAATGACCGAGCACAAAATCTCAAATTAATTGACCAAAGCCCAAGCACATCAATGACGTAGATCAAATCCAAGTTCCAAATCAAATCCAAGTTCCAAATCATGTCATACCTATATATTGGGGTTCATACATCAATGCTAGACATCACTATAGACATATCCGAAATACCATGTAGGTACAATAGGCATTCAAAACATGAATCTCACTGTTGTATGCTTGTTGTTCAAACTATTATGACAATAATAAACCTCTATAAAATTGAACTAATCAAGCTCTAAAAAATCCAAATAGCATCCAAAGGATAACGATACCATCTGGGCACCAAAATAGCATCCCTGAAGCATCATACATACATTATGGAATTTAGATTTGCTCTCTAAACCAGAACTTTTTTCTTTTGTGTAAAAGATAGAACTAAAAATTACATAGAATCAACTCTATGAGCACTTCAATCTGTAGCTCTTATTGTGCTCTTCGTTTCTAGCTATAGGATACCTAAATCCTATATCGTATGCAAAAGTTATGACCAAAATACAAAAGTGAGGTCAAGCTCCCATAGTTGTCCATGACTTTTGCAACATGCTCTATATCTACTCACAGATAGAATGGCTACTTCTCAGCTCAATAAGCACTAAACAAGGTGAGCTAAGCCCTAGGAAGCTCCTCAACAATCTGGGAGCTAGTTGGAACAAGTCGAGACAAGGGAAGACAATCGCACTATTTCGAAGGAACATCAGTCGGCTAAACCGCGCTACTAAACCTCTTAAAATGTATGCAAATCACATTCTATATGTTAAGATGTGCAAATAAACTAGCAACTTAATTAAATATATTTCCATTACAATCCCACAACCCCTATCTTCTGGATTTAGATTGATTGCATAAATGTAGGGAGATTTCGTGAAATTTTTCCATAGAAATGAGCTCTAAAACATGTACTTTAACATGTAAATAAACAAAAACTCTCATTCTTCACCTTCATTATACACTCACAAGAATTCTTCTAATTTTTCATAATTTTTTATGCCTAAACCTTATTTTTTCCTAAATTTGTCTCTTTTTTTACTATTTTTCATTAATCTTGTCATTTATTTCAACATAAATTATTAATTTTTCTAAATTTCATGACTTAACAGAAGTATTATCCATGAGTGTATCATAATTCATGCCATATGAACATCATTTGAACCCCGAAATCCAAAAGCAATCCCATTTCAAGAATTTCTAACATTGCATACATCCAGCAAACATCTTTAGACCATTTGCAATCATTTTCTCATCATATGCACTAACGTTTCATCATTAAAATTAAATAATAATCACTTACTCAAAAATTTTCATACATACGTCTTATATTCAAGGAAATGGATCCATTGACACAATTATCCAACCACCAACGCTTCCAAATCACTCGATCTATGTCCCATTATTCTTCTGAACCATCATCCATCACCAATTCATCAAATCAGCCCTAGCCATATGAACAAGGAACAAGGAGAAGAGAGAAAGATTGATTTTTTATCTTGCCAAATAGTACATCATCTCTCACGCAGATCGAAGCATTGAAGAGCAAAAAATTGAAGCATCCAATGCCCAGGAGTAGCGAGAGAATGATTGCCACGGTCCAAAAATCTAAATTTTGGGGGGATGGAGAAGGCGCCAAAAAAATGCACCCCCCCCCCCCCCCCCCCCCCATGTTGTTCCATTTTTTACTTTGTTTCCTCTTCTTACGCACGATTAATCACAAGCTTTAAATTATCTAGTTCATTTTGTCCTTTTCACACTTAAGCAAAGTGGTTACGACCCAATAGAGGGGCCAAACAATCTTGAAATCTCGATTTGATTGGACATGTGCCTTCCTAGCATCAAAATCTATCACCCTGGCCTTCATCACATGCTTTCTAGCTTCTGGATTTGATAATTACTTCATAATGCCAAACATTGTAGCCATGAAATGGGGGTCAAATAGACTCAGTCTGACAAACTGACACTTGTCTTGGATTCCTGGTGTCGAAATGCATCAAGGAATACTCCAACTCCTTGATCCACAACTGTTTCATTTTGTACCAAAAATGTTTCTTTTACATGTCTCAGGTTCTTTTTACACTCAAAGTTCGGCTTTAAAATCCACTCTCAATTGAAAGTGAGAGCCTAAGTGGAAGTAAGAGCAAAGAAAGAGCTATGGTGGATGAAGTAAGAGAGCAAGTGAGAGAGACACCATATGTGGGAATTCCAACAATCACAATGTGTAATAGGCCTTCCCTTATTCAGTAGTCATTGAAAGAATAAAGAATAAAGTGACAAAGTGACAAAGTGTATATATGTGTGATCATAGTGTGTGTAGTAAATACAAGGTGGCATAGGCATAGGCACCTTTACCCCCCAACAAAGAGCAATCAAGGCTACCATAAAAGTAGCAAAGAAGGAGGATTTTGAGATTTTCAAGAAGAAACTTGCAACAATAAAAATAGTTCTCTAGTACAATTTTGGCACTACACTACCAAAGACAGTTTGATTGTACCAAAGGAGATATTAACCCCAATGCAAGATAGAGGAAGAGGAAGCAAAGAGAATTTGAGAAATTTCAAAAAATTCAAAATGCGGAGCAAAGCAAAAAAAGGTAGCCCGACAGAAGGATAAGAGGAGAAAAGGCCAAAAGAGCAAGAGCAACCTTAAACGTTAGGCAAAGGTGAGGCACATTTTAAAATGAAAAGGCACCCCCAAATTTTTGTAAAAGAGCACCAGGCTCCCTCATGTGCAAGTTCTAAAGAGTAGACAGGCATAGGTGAAGGCATAATGTAAACAGAAGGGAATAGGAAAAGAGGACCTTGGCAAGATGACCGAACATATAAGAAAAGAGATGGGTACCCAAGGGGATGAGGCTATGTATAAAAGCCAAAAAGTGAATAGAGAAGCTCATTCTTGGTGTGTTGCAAAAGTGTTTCTTCTTCTTCTCCTTCTTCTTGCTTGTTTATGCTTGTGCTTGAGGAAGGGAGTGTGAGAGTGTGAGGGAGTGAGTGTGTGAGGGTGAGGGATCATGGTGGAGGCTAATGAGCATGGAGCTTGAAGGTGAAGGATTGATCTTGCTTGAGCTTGCATCTCAGATGCCCCTGACGTGTGAATAATTGAAGACTGAGGTAATGGCCTCATATTCCTAGGCAGCAAATCAGAGACAGTGAGAGTCGAGATGGACACCTGGACAACCACGCTAGCTAACTTAGATGCCATCTCCTATATCTTAAAAGGAGACACCCATGCCAGGAATTCATGTGAACAATTGATGAAGTACATTCCCTGCCCCGAAGATGAGCGAAACTGGATGCACATACTAGCCATCATCGACCTATCATTTTCGAATGAGAAATAAGATTATAAGCAGGCTACAAGAAAATTCAATGAGTCCCATAGAACCACCGCACAGACTCCAACGGGTAAGACTCTACCATCAGTACCACTATGTATGATGGCCAAAAACCCTAGTAGGCAACAAATGCCCACTACTTTTCATGTCCTATTTAGCATATTGGAACTCTACCCAACTACTAATCTCAAGCCACTCCAAGATCTCATGGATAAACCAAAATGGCAATGGACCAAAGTGCAAGACCTAAACCTTAGATACAATTGGGCATTGATCATGGATGAAAAGAGAGTTGAGAATGGAGATCCAAATGACAACAAGCAGTCGAAGAGTAGCAATTTAGAGGACGAGTACGAGGACTACTATTCCTCAATTGAAAGAAATGAAGAGGAGGCCAGGACGATAGAGTACGACATTGACGACAGAGTGATTGAACAAACAAAAGTAAACTCCAAGCCACATAGAGCCGATGCAACTATAAGTGAAAGAGGAGTCCTCAGAACTGAATGTGATCGCACTTGGCCGGATCACTTAGGTGTGAAGCAAGGCTAGTCCAACCAAGTGTCGCCCCTCTCTTTATTAGGACAGAGTCGACCTCAAAGTTGCAACGCCTGGGGAAAACTCCATCCTCTAGCAAGGGTTGTGAGTTGAACTCGAAATCAAAGGTAAGCTCTCAGAGTGATCCAGAGATACCCCAACCACCTAAAACTAGATGCACCAAAGGCGATTTGACGATTCACCTAAGGCACATATGATTGAAGGAGGGAAAGGGAGGACAACCAAAAGGGACAAAAGTTGAACAGCAAAAGAAACCCCAAGACCTACCAAAGCATTTCACTAAATTCAAGAAAGGGGACAGGGTAGTGATCTTGTTGGGTGCAAAAAGATAAGGATAGATGAGTGAATCAATAGAAGGACCTGCCAAAGCCAAGGAAGTAGACTTGGCAAGGGAAGGGGAGAAGCCTCAACCCGTGTCTATAGTTAACAACCCGACTAAGCAAGAAGAGGCTGATCTTGTTGCTCTCTTGCAAGAGTATGTAGACATGTCACCTAGTCCTTAGATGAACTCAAAGGAGTCAATCTGAGGGTCGTAACACATAACATCCCAATGACTCCTAACGTAATGCCAATAAAGCAACAACCTTACCCAATGAATCCAAAGCATGCTCATGCAAGGAAGAGATCAATAGGCTATTGAAGGCAGGATTCATCTACGAGATTGAACACATGGACTAGGTGTCACCCATTGTGATCGTCTTGAAGAAGAATGGAAAAATCCAAGTGTGTGTGAACTATAAGAAAGTCAATGCCACGACTAAGAGAGATAATTACACGGAGCACATTCTTGAGAGAGTAGTAGGAAAAGAGGCCTACAATTTCCTAGATGGCTTCTTAGGTTACAACCAAGTCCAAGTACACCCCAATGACAGGCATAAGACAGCATTCGCCACCACGGAGTGGGGTGTATTCGCATACATAGTCATGATGTTTTTTGGACTGATGAATGCTCCTTCTACCTTTCAGCATCTAATCTGCACCATCTTCAAGGACATGCTTAGGTGAGAGCTAGAAGTATTTGTTGACAAACTATGCATGCACTCTAGCAGGAAAGAATACCTAGATAATCTTTGCATAGACTTTGAACAATGTAGGTTCTATAGTCTCTCTTTGAACCCCCTAAAGTGCCAATTTTGGGTGAAACATGGATGTGTCTTAGGGCACATGGTGTCCAAGAATGGCCATGCCACTAACTTCTTGAAGATCAAGGTTATTTTCGACTTATCACCACCAACCAACTATAAGGGAGTTCAATGCGTCCTAAGACACACAAGGTACTATTGGCACTTCGTTCTGAACTATGCATTGATTGGTAAACCAGTCCACAAGTTGTTGATTGTATTTGAGTGGACCGAGGAGGAGTGCCAACGCACTTATGAGAAGTTGAAAAAGGCTCTCACTATTGCACTAATTCCACGTGTATATTGATGCATCAAAGTTTGTCGTTGGAGCCGTTTTGTGCCAGCCTGGAGAACATAACCTTGACTATCCAATGACCTTTGCTAGCAGACAACTCACGGATATAGAGATGAACTACTCTACAATGGAGAGGGAAGGTTTGGCAATGGTATTTGCTATAAAGAAGTTTCGGAATTATCTTTTGGCCATGTCATTTACCTTCTTTGTTGAACATCAAGCCTTGCTTTACCTTGTCAACCTTGCGCTACTAGGATGCATAGCTTGATGGTTACTTCTACTTTTAGAGTTTGATTTTTCTGTGGTTGTATATGCAAGGACAAGAAACTCTGCATGGCAAATCACATGTCCCATATACCCACAAGAGAGACTATTGGACAAGGCATTACAAATGACCTAGCTGATGCACACATTTTTAGTGTCTCCAGCGAGAAGGACTTATTCAAAGCTTATTTGATGCCTTATTGGGCTGACAACATAGTCTAAATCCTAGAGCACGGACTACCATAGAGAGACCTATTGAGAAGGCTAGGCTAAGGCGCCTTATCCCTAAGATTCAACCCTATCAATTGATCACTAGCCAATTCTATAGGTTAGGGCAAGATTTCCTATTACGGAGATGTATATGTGAGCATGAAATGCATGATGTGCTAACAAACGTGCATGGTGGAATTGCTGGAGGACACTTCAGTGGAGAAAATATGTCCCACAAGGTGCTACAATCTCAACTGTGGAGATACTACGGCCCACAAGGTGCTACAATTTCAACTTTGGTGGCCCACCCTAGTTTGAGATGTTTTTAAATTCGTAAAGCATTGTGATGAGTGTCAAAGGACTAAGGTTCCTATTCGTAAGGACAAAATGGAGTTAACCCCAATCATAGCACGCCAACCATTCGAAAAATGGGGCATTGACTTCATTGGGCCAATCAATCCCATAGAATAGTACTCCCAAGCCAAATACATCATTGTGGCAATGGACTACCTTACAAAATGGGCCGAAGCTCAAGCCATGAAAAAGAATGATACTAAAACTACAGCTAAGTTCCTTTGGGAGCAAGTGATCTCATGATTTGGCTACCCCATCAAACTAGTTAGCGACCAAGGCACTCGTTTCATTAATGAAGTGATTGCCCACTTTCTTTCAACCTTCTTGATCATCCATAGGAAATCATCACCCTACTATCCTCAAGCTAATGGTCAGGCAAAGTCCACGAACAAGATCCTAGTGAGCATCCTAACTAAGGTAGTCTCGGCCTCGTGCAGTGATTGGGATAACAAACTCATGGTAGCACTATGGGCCTATAGGAAAGCCTATAAGATGGCATCTGGGTAGACACCCTTCATGCTGACCTACAAAACCAAAGTGATTTTGCCAATAGAGTTTTTTGTCTCTAGCTTGAGAGTGGTCATACAAGAGCGATGGGGAGGGAAAGAAGCATGGACCAAATGCTTAGTAGAGCTAGAGCATCTCTCTGAGACACAACTCCTAGCTACTAATGCGCTAATCTATGAGAAGGCAAGATGCAAGAGTTGATTTGACAAGCATGTCAAACAGCATGAATTTGAGCAAAAGGGCCTAGTATTGCTATAGTCAATGAAGGGCCATAAGCAAAAGATGAAATTCAGAGGACTAGGGCCTTTCAGAGTCCACAATATTAGTCAAACAAGCAATGGAGAGCTCAAAACTTTAGAGGGGGAGGGCATAGGCTTCTTTGATAGTAGTCATCTCAAGAAGTACTAAAACCAACCCATCCATTGCATGAGCCGCCAATGCTACTAGTGCAAGCTTGTCAACGTAAGAGTGGCCACCATCACGAAAATCGAGGATATGAACGAGGAGGTAGTAGAACCAACCTATCTACGAATCATAGTCGTTGCTCAAAAGACATGTACTTTTAATGTTCTCATTGATGAGGGAATCAACTTCAATATCCTTACTCACAAGCATTGGACTCTCATTGGTCATCCCCAATTATAGCCCATGAATGCTAAACTCCACGCATTTGGGGGACAGTCCTACCCTCTACTAGGGAATTGCAAAGTGGTGGTCTCTATCAAGACTGAAAGCCTACCCATGATTTTCTATGTGCAACCTAATATCAAAATTGTAGGTAAGGAATCGCTACTAGGATGATGTTCTTTCAAGAAGCAGGTACATTGCAACATCGACTACAACTCATAGCACATTCACCTCACCATTGGCACTGTGAGGATGGTAATTGCTTTTAGCAAGGGCAGCATGGCTCCACCTGAGTCCCCCAATGCCACCGATAGTAGTATCTAGCACAAAGTCTAAGGATGGGGTTCATGACTTGTCCTACCCTACCAAGACCACAACCCAAGGGAAATGCAACCAAGACTGACAAGCAACAACTAAAATGGCTATATAAATGCCAATCGCTACCATTCAAGAGCTTATCTACAAGGACCCATAATTCCCAAATAGCACATCATCCTAAGTATAGGAGACATAGTTGGCGAACCCGATGAACAGTCAAGCCGCAACGGGTACCTATAGTCCTATTGCACACACAAGGCAACTACTACTAACCCATCTCCAAAGATTGGTGAGTGACCTAAACCTGCTAAACCACTTGAGTCAAAAACCAAACCGGTTAAACCTCAATAGGTCTATTGACCAAAATTGCAATCGATTGCCCCTAAACCAACCCAATCCTACGCTACTAGCACCCCGATAGCTTCGCAACCAGCAAGTAGCACAACATCTGAACCCCAAACCAAGCCCCTCACACAAGTGGCTAGCCCACATCCTAAGGATCAATTGAAGCAAGTGGCAAACACCACTTGTTGAGCTATCAAACCCCAACCTCTTGCAAGCCTTAAACCTTCTTATGAGCAAAGATCTATTCTTATGTTGGCCTCTGATCTAACTGCAAACATGGGGGATGACTTGGGTGATGAGATGCTTGGATGCTACCTTCACAATGCTCACTAAAAGCTATGAACAGTTGGACATAGGCCTCCTAGCCGAGCCCTTAGCAATTGATGTACACATGATGCCATGTACTTGGGAAGAATCCAAGTTCATGTTCATTAAAGTTCCCGTGGTAGCCGAGGAATTGATCACCACCGAGATTTCTCATGAGCAAGCTCGTAAACAAGGGCTAATCACCTCCTGTAGTAGCAAGAGCAAAGTCTCTGCCACCAAGCAAGAGCTAGAAGAATTTAAAAAGCTAGCCGTCACTGACTCCTCCTTTCTACATAAATGGTATGCTCTCTATCTTCAATGGGAACAAGAGGCCTGCCCAATCATGATCAATGTAAAGTAGAGAAGTGCCATTAAAACCTTTGAGTATGACCCTACTTATGTAGCTCCCACCTCCTTTAGAGTATTGGCCATCACTCTTGCAATCAGCCCTTTGAATATCATAACATGGTCCACCCCTATTTAGATCGAGTCCTTACTGATGTCCAAACCTACATTATGCACATAGGTATTAGACCTCATGACATGGACTATCATGCTCATTTGGAGTATAACCCACACTTCTATGCCGTGGCTAATGCAAAGCAAAGCATTGCAACCTTGTGCTTAATACCCTTAACCCTTCATTCTCCAATCCTAGGAAGGATTCACATCATACCAAGGGGAGGGGGTAAGGTGGAAAAGAAAACATGTCTCCAACCTCAACCAATGCTTGAAGGAATAAAAACCAACTTATGATTGAGTAAAATTGCCATAATCTCTTTTGGATTGTGTGGACTGCTTAAAGCAAGGTCTTTATTTTACACTTAAGCACTTTGTCTTTCCATAGCTTACATTCATTATTTGCTTATTGTCTCGCACAGTTATCTCAAGAAAACTAATGGTAAGTTGTGGCATTGTGGTAGAAATCTACAATGGCAAGCCAGGACAAAGGCGAGATTCCATTCACAAAAGAAGAATAGGCAAAGTAGGGCCTAACAGCAAAAATCAAGGCCTTTAATCGGTTCAAGTACAAGAACATCATGAACTTGGATGACATGGAAGTGACTTGTCGACCAGTGCAACCTGGGAAAGTATGTGGAGAAGGTTGGACTAGCTGTAGACCACATCATGTGTACAAAGTTCCTACAGACCTTCGATGCTAATAGGAACCACGGCATTGTAACATTGCAACAAGGAGAAGAACCACGCACGGTCGAGGTGGAATTGGGCCCGAAAGTGGTAGAAAAAGTGTTGGGCCTGGTCAAGAAGGTCGAGAGGAGGTGACCTAAGAGGGACGTCTACATCGTGCTAGGGATAGACAAGGCCCTAGTCCACACTAATGATGGCATCAGCCTTGCTAACATCCCATATCCCAAAGTCAAGTTACAAGCAAAGGTGATCCATGCCATGTTCTCTAGCCAAAGGTACAATGCAAAATTGGAGTGCGCGAGCCTCGTAGCCAAGTCCCTGGGATGATGAGGTGAATTGGAATGGCTATGTGTGAAAAACCATTGAAGCTTTGGCAAGGCACTAGGCACAGGGACAAGAACGGCGGGCAAGGAGTCTCTCGCTTCCACAGTAGCGGGGACAAAAAGAAAGACATTGTCATCAAAAGCATCAATCACAAGGTTTGTGACCACTATAATCCAAGAGGCTATGGGAGAGGCGAAAGGTGAAGAGGAAGTGGGGGAGACACCTGAAAGGTCACCACCCCATGAGTAGGAAGACGACCCCTCAAAAGCAATGGCAAGAGACCAAGGAAAGAATGACCAAGGAAGAAAAGGCCAAATTGCAAAGAGTGCATGCAAAGTCAAGGAGGTCTGAAGAAGAGAGAAGGAGGAAAGCATAGGCAGAGGTGGAAGAGATGCACAGGAAGGAAGATGAAGATTTAGCTCGAGCCATCCGTATGTTGGTGGAACAGCCCTTGAGGGAGAAGGAGTTAGCTACAATGAGTCCACCAAGGGAAGAAGGCCCAAGCACCAGCACCAAAGTGCCAAAAATCAAACCACCATTGATGGCAAAAGGCAAAGGCAAGGGCGTGTTGTATCCAATCCGGCATGCTCTAGTGCCCCAACCTGTAACTCCCACAACCACCCAAGGCATCACTAGCACAGTGGATGCAAGCAACCTCATGGACTAGATGCAATACCTAGTGAATAAGGTGCAAGAAATAGCCCAAGATTCGAGCAGGGGAGCTCCAACAACTGGAACGAAAAGACCGACAACTGCAGATGTTGAATCTAGGCAAGACCTCAACAAGGAAAGGATCAAGGTATCTACAACAACCATACCTACAACATCACCGCCATCCATGGACTACGACAAGTATGTCAAAGAGCTTCTCACACAACTAGATAGGGCAAAGGCGGAGAAGAAAATAGCAATAGTTGAATTGGAAGCCAAAAGAGAAGCATTGGCAGCCTTCCACTTGGAAAGGACCCGTCAGGTAGAAGGATACCAAAAAGAAATCTATGCGCTAAAGGAAGAGCTCAAGGCAAGGGAGAATGAAAAAGGTCATTGGTAACAAGGAAGGCTCAAAGAAGAATGACAAGAACTAATAGGGTTGCAAAGGGAGTACAAGCTCATCCTCATGCAACATGAAGAACTGAGAGAACACTTGAAGAGGATAGAAGACGCAACGGATAAACTTGAGGCAATAGATATAGAAAAAGCTCAGAGAGAGGAAGAGCATCGAAGAGACATGGAGAAAATGGAGTATAGGTTATTAATGGAGCTGGAAGAGCAAGGGAAGGCTAGAGAGGGAAAATGAGCACATGGAGAAGGAGAAACAGGAAGCAATTTTGTGGTGGAAAGAGAAGCTGGAGCCGAAGATGGCAGCCTTAGCACAAAGGCAAAATGAAAGCCTAGAGGAGATGAAGTGAAAAGCAAAGGAATGGGTCACCAAAAGTGAGGGAAGAGTGAGAGAACTGACAGGTCATCTAGCCCATGATGTTGAAGACAATAGTATGTTGGCAGAATGAAGGGCAAAGGCTATAAAGATGAGCATGGAATCCTAGCAACATGCCTTCCTCAGCACCATCTTAGATGTCACGCATCCAAAAGAGGAGGAGGTCGTTGAAACCTTAAAGAAGAAGCTGGAGATTAATTGCAGGGCCATAAGGCATGGCCTTTGTGTCCAAGCTCATGAAGCAGAACCAAACCTAAGCCAACGAGAGCAAAGGGAGTACTTGCTAAGGGCATGACTAACTATCCAAGAGATGGAATGGCTAGGGTATGTGGAGGAGCAGGGATCACAAGAGCCAATAAGAGAAGAAGAGCAATAGATACCACTACCTAAAGTGGGGCAAGATTTTGAAGTGAGGCAATAGGACAAGAAACAAGTCCCCCAACCACCCTCTCTAAGACCAGAAGCTCAGCAAGAAGTGCCAGCAAAGGATGCAACTATAGAAAGAAAAGTAAAGGTTAGGAAAAGAGGGAAGAAGATGCTAGAACAAACACAAAGAATACTAAGGGCACAACCCCTAGCAATTTTGTAAGCTCCCATCTCGCAAAAAGAAGAATTCTTTTCGGTCAACTAGAACCTAAAACTCACAGTGTGGAAACAGTGGGAAAACAAGTGCAAGCCTTTTGAATTTACCTTCTGATACCCACCCACATTGAGCCGAGTATTATCCCTAAAGTAGTAGAGGAAGTGATAAGCATGGGCAGAAGGCTTGGGGATCAGGGAGCACAAAAAGAGAGAAGAATCCAACACTATGGGGGACATAGGCACAAGACTACTAGGAAGACAAAGTTATAGAGGTTCCCAAGACCGTCAAAGGGTAGAGTCACAACCAAAGTGGAGGCAGAGAATTTGGGATGGGAACATGGATGCATGGATGTCATTTTGTAGCACCCTACCCTACGAGAGAAACGACCCAACCTACATGTAATATTCAAGAAGGGTAGGGGTGGACTTTAACTCTGACATCCATGGTTGTTACAATTTTTCTAAAATCTATAATGTAAATGCTACTAAGGAGGAAGCCCTTATATTCTACGAAAACAAACTAGGGCCCTCCATCTCTCATTTCCTTAGTGAATTCGCTTCTTGCCCCGATGACCTTGCTTTTATCACAACATGTAACTACCTTAGGCTACTTAGAGTTTTGCTTAAGCAACACCCTACCTCTCACAAATACTGCCTACCGCCCTTGTTTTTTGATTTGAATGCTGGCATAGATAGCTGCACTATGGCCAGGCTCATGATGAGACCCACCCTTCTCCCATCCTATTGCATGGAGTTACTAGAGGACATGAATGACAGTCACTTCACTAGGTCTCGTCATCAATTTTTGTCAATAACCCCTCCAAATGTACGTATGAATCTAAAGGACTATATGCATGGTAGGAACTTCCTTAGCAAATCGCTTAAGTCCCTAGCCTCCTCCTCTCACGACCATGAATACAAGGACTGGTTCCTCATGCACATTCGAAAAAAAAAAAAAAGGGAAAGAAAAAGAAAACAAGAAGACAAAAAAGAGAAAGAATATAGAAAAAGGAAAGACAAGAGCAAGGAAAGAAAAGAAAATCAAATAGAAAATAAGAAAACACACCTCACTTGATAAGTGCCATAATCACTACACCTAGGGGTCCTCAAGTTAGGCACGTCAAGTGGCCTTGGTCAGCCGGCTCCATTCCTACGGCTCCATTCCTGACCCCCTAGCCCTTTTTCCCCCACTTTACTCTTAGGGCATATCAAGGGTAGGACACACCTAAAGAGGTCACACTCGCCTATGGTTAGACATATCTCCCTAAGCTACACTCACCGCACTTTCCCTATACATGAATTGGGTCCTCAAGTGTGGCACAACACCCCAAGTTGATCCAACTCCCACTTCCATTGGCATGGACACAATGCATGGCATGATGAGGTAGGCACACCCCCAAGTAGTGCACTCTCTTTTCCTTTTTTAGGTGAATCCAATAGCTTGCACATAACCACCAACTTTGGAGGCCCCCATCACCTACTCAATATACCCTCAGCCTCCACAACCTCAACCATTTCAACATGCTTCTCCCCCATGTCCAATCCCCACAAAGACCCATCATCAATTAACATTACCACCCTTCAATTATCTCGTCCCTCATCAACAAAGTCCTGCAAGTGCCATAAGATTGGCACTCTCGACTAGGAGGGGTTAATAATGTTAACTGTAGTGCAAGACAGAGGAAGAGGAAGCGAAGAAATTTCAAGAAAATTCAAAAAATTCAAAATGTGAAGCAAATTAAAAATGTGGCCCGACAAAAGGATAAGAGGAGAAAAGGCCAAAAAAGCAAGACCAACCTTAAAAGTCGAGGCAAAGGCAAGGCACATTTTAAAATGTAAAGGTGCCCCCAAATTTTTGTAAAAGAGCACAAAGCTCCCTCCTATGCAAGTTGTAAAGAGTAGAGGGGCATAGGTGAAGGCATAATATAAATAGAAGGGAATAGGAAAAGAGGACCTTGGCAAGATGGCCCGGTCATGTAAAAAAGGGGATGGGTGCCCAAGGGGATGAGGGTATGTAGTATAAAAGGCAAAAAGTGAATAGAGAAGCTCATTCTTGGTGTGTGGAAAAAGTGGTTCTTCTCCTTCTTCTTGATTGCTTGTGCTTGTGCTTGAGGGATGGAGTGTGAGAGTGTGAGGGAGTGAGTGTGTGAGGGGTGTGTGAGGGTCAGGGACCATGGTGGGGAAGCTCTCCATCTTCTCCTCTCTTCTTCTCTTCTCTTCCCTTCTCTTGTATTGCGCACGCCGCTATGGAGCATGGAGCTTGAAGGTGGAGCATGGAGCAATAAGCAGTCCGTGAGTCTTGGAAATTGAGTGAAGGCTCCCACAAGAGATATGACATGTTCATATAGAGGCCTTATTTATACGAATAGGGAGATAAAAGAGATGGGATTCATGTGACCATCACTTTAAAAGAGTCATCATTATCCAACATTAGACCACAAGTATATTGAGGAGAACAAATTATACTTGAACCTCCATAAGTTGCCTCTCCAATGCTAGTGTATCAAAATCCTTGGGACATAGATTCTAAACAGCAATCCCATGAACAGTGTTAGACCATAGGTATCAAAAAGAGGAGAATGAGTAACACTAGAACCTCTATATTTGGCCTCTCTACATAGCAATTTATAACCATTCTTGGGACATAGATTTGAACAAACATTCCTAAGCGCATCTGAAAGCACTCTCTAATGGAGAACCTATCCTAGAGTAGCAATTTCCATGGCCAAACATTGGGGGTAGTCAGTAAAATGTTTAGAACATCTAGATATACAACTTATCATGTGCTTAACATCTCATTTCAGATATTAACGACTAAAGAGTAAGAAGAATTTGACACTCCTTAGAATTTCTAGCACAAGTGAAGCCCAATGTTCTCATCAACTTCAACTCTTACATCTTGTAGAATGTCAAAAGGGTATTACCTGTAGCTAAATCAACCAATTCATCTCAATAGGTACATTCATAGCTAGCAAGTGGTTTGAAAAAGTTGATAAAGAGGCTTTTTTCTAGGCTTACAAAGATAGCAAAGCTTGATTTACCAAATATGCACTGAAAACTAAGGATGCATATGGCGATCAACCAATATGGAGACACAATATCCTAAATACAAATGGCCATGCTTGGTTCACTTTTTCCAAGACCATTGCAAAAGAGAGAGCACATCTAACCTATTATCCTTACTATATGGATAGCATGTTGTGTCATTTAATTTGTAGCAGCACTAAATGTATTAGTTCCAACAATTTCCAAACATCAATGCTAAGGAACCCAAGACCATTTACTTGTTCTAATTTGTAGCAACACTAAATGTATAACTTCCAACAATTTCCAAACATCAATGCTAAGGAATCCAAGACCATTTACTTGTTCTAATTATCCAATTCTTGATTTCTTAGTCACATGCAATGACATGGTTACTCATCATTATATTAAAAGAAAATCCCAAAATCTACAGGCATTGATTGTTACCCTTATTCTTTGATATCAACACTGGTATTTACTATTGAGCACAGTGGCAAGGCTTGTCTCATCTCTATGAGATATTCTGCTCTAGCATGTTACTTGAAGTTATTAAATGATATGATTGAGACTTGATTCATTTATTGCTCACATTTCTCCCTTGATCTCTGATTCAGATGTGCATGATGATAAAAGAGTATCTAATGAGTGAGGCTTGCTTCTCTCAAACCTGACACTCATTCCCTAAGACATGAATATCTTTGAAAAGAGAGAGAGGAAAAGAAATAAATGAGAGAAAATGCTCCAACCTAGATTAGGTACATGCATTATTATAGCACCCAGGGGTTCTTGAGTTAAAGATGCTCAATGGCTTAGGTTGATTACCTGCATCTCTAAACCCCTAGCATGTCCCCCACCACACAATTAGGGTACAAAAAGAGCAAGGCACCCCATGCTCTCTTGGTAAACCTATTATCAAGAGTGTGAGGTGCCTCCTCTAATAAACCCAAAGTCCTCTAGTAGTCAATTGAAATTCATGACCACACACATCATCACCTTAGTTGAGCATGGGAATCCTAGTTCTACTTTATAGGGCAAGTGTAGATGGGTTACCCCTAACAACAATCTATGCCACCCAAGAAAGATCACTTTGTAATCAATTCATGGCTAGAGTAGGGCTAACATCACACTTGGTTTAAAGCAAGCAAGAAACAAGGGAGAGTATTACATCAATTGCTTCCTCAACACGTTTTTTTTAGTTGTCTAATTGGGTAGAACATGCTACCACACTATTGGAACATATAAGAATAGCATCCTTTTATTATCCCATTCAACAAGGTTCATTAACACTATGATTACCACATGACAAAAAGTTCAAAAAATTAAACTTTATTTCATAATAAGATATACAAAACCATCACTCCACAAAGTGGTACAAAATCCATGTCGTTGTAGAGAAGACAACCCTCTTGCCCACAATAAGACCCTCTATCCTGCAAGGTTGGGTTATATGTGATTACAGTCCTTTTACAATCAACATGAGCCTCCAAAGTCAACCTACATAATAGAGGTACTTACCACGTGGTGCTTTGCTCTCTTAGATACTCAAGCGATCCAAAAAAAAAACACCCCTCTCTTGTAAGAGCATAGGATCTCCACCTGCATGTGTGTTTTTCAGCATCCCCTAGGATGATAAGGCACATTGGCCTAGGCATCCCAATAGCCTGAACCACTATAACCATTTATTCCTCTTACGAACATGAATCCAGAAGATAAAATATTCCCTCACATGTCAAACACAAAATAGTCATAACCAAAAAATAACTTTTTAATACATTTTTAATTATTTTACATGGAAGATATCCTTCTTGATTCTATGTTACATTCTTTTAGAAAAATATAACTTTAGTAATGTATTTCAATGTTTCATAAGTTTTCTTTCAAGTAATTTAAAGCTAATATGATTTATCAAGAGAAAGTTTGATTTTAAGTATATTTACTATAGTATCTCAAGTTTATCCTTTAGTCCTTGCTATTATACGTATGAACAACCATATAAATTTAGTAAGAAAAGTGAGAAATTTGAGACAAATTTTAGTAACCATAATCTATCATTATGTGGCATCACTGCAACTTTGAGTTAGCATGTGATCACCATGACTTTGACTTGCATAGCTTCCAGGGCCTATTTAGGTTGCACTTTTACCTAAGATAGGCCTCAGCTTCAGGGGCCACTTCATTGTTGATGAGAGCATGAATATTTTATATGCATCTTTTTGGGCTATAGGAATAGTCTTCCACACATGATCTTCACAAGCACACATAAACAGCCTCTAAAAACTCATGTCTACCTTTGCTCAAGGTAGACTAGGGGTACAACAATTCTCGATAATTTTATTGAGTTATTTCAAAGTCCTTTAGACCTTTAAATCACCTACAGGGCTTAAATTGTAGAAACAAGGCTAGAGTACGTGGGGAGAGGTTGTGCAGGATAGTGTAAATGGACTTTACAGGATATTACACTTGATGTTTATGAAGGATGAGAGAAAGTGATTAAGATTTAGGTGCCAATAGGGAAAGACTCTTGAGGAGATTGTAGACGATACAAGACATGAAGCTTTGCATGCATAGCATGGATAGAATTCTCATGAAGAGTAGATCAACATCCTCTAAGGGCTCATCCTCTCTCCTAGAGATTCAAATCAATGGTTTTTTGCCAAATAGAAAAGGTGTAAATAGATGTTTAAGGAAGAAGAGCCTAACATACTTTTCCCTCCTCCTTGCTTTTTTTAACATTCCATTTTAACATTGGTCTAGTTGAGCATACCATTAGCCCAAAAAGCATGTCTTTCTTTTAGCTCTTCTATTTTAGCTCAAAATACAAATTCTAATTTCTTTTTCCACTCAATTTATCTTTCCCTTCTCCCATAATTTTATTGTCCAAAAGTGCTTCTCCTTTGTTGTGGGTAAGGCCTAGCACTAAAGTGTCCAATTAAGAAGTTGTAAAATTGTACATTGAGTAATTGTTTGATGCAAACATTTCTAAATTGTTAATTTTTTGCATTTTCAATATTAAATAGACCATTTTAAAATATGTAAGTTTTTTATATTGTAATGTTATGTGTTAAATTTTATTAAGTACTCAAGTACACATGTATTTAATAACATGTAAATGTACAAATGTGACAAGAATTCACACATTACTTACTAAATTGAATTGATTTTAAGATCAAATTTTTCCCACTCAAGGATAATGCTATTGCAAATGCCTTAAGCCAAAAAACACTCCTTGATAGTATTGCTGAGGTTTAACGCTTGAGAACCATGTTTATACCTGAGAACCCTATCCTAGAGCTTGTATGCCAAGCCATTTCTCAAGACAAGGAATATGAAATGCTTATAGCCAAAGTACTCCAATTTTTAAGTTCCGACAAGGAAGACATCAAAGCAATCTCTAACACCATGAAGGATCAACTTCAAACCTGTCTTTGTAGGAGTAGCAATAGGCTTGCAGTCTTCAAAATCAAATCTATGTAATAATGTCTCACCACAATTTATTCGACATAAATCAATACCATCATCACACAGCTTAAACATTTGGGCTAGTTGAGCACTGTTAAACTTGGCTACCATGTTAAATTTGCAAGTACCATCTATGAGAGATGTAAAGATCGCCCCACCTTTTATTTTGACACCATATGCTCCACAATAGTTAGGCCTCCTTCATCCACATAGATGTCTCTCCCACAAGACCTCATCACTTACATGCAAGTCTACCTCTTTGCCTATATAGGCTTTACTTTTTGTAAACCTACCTATTTGTATGTTGTAATTTTCAAAGGTCTACCACAAGTTTTGAACTTTCATGGCAACATGTGACACACATAAACATAGATACTATGTTTGCATTCTCAAGGCATTGATTAAATGTGGGTGGAGGCAATCAACCCATCTTATAAATATAGATACCATGTCAACACATGACACATATAAACATATACTTGCATTGTCAAGGAATTGCTTGAATGTGGAAGAAGGAAGTCAACCCACCTTGCTTACATGTGTAAGGGGACAAAATGCTTCAATTTTCAAATATTGTGGTATTTTATTGTTGACATTTTTGAACATAGAAAAGAATGAAGAAATCATGTGAAGGAGGGGGAAGCGCCCCACTTCACTTACATGTGTCAAGGTAACTATCCCCTTTTTTATATGCTTCATACAAAGTTGTGGTAGAAAAAATTGTTTGGCCCCATCTTGCTTATTTGTGGCAAGGTAAGCATCCCCATTTATTACATAGTTGAGAAGAGCTAGCATATGTACAATAAATATTTTAACTCACAAGCATCATGACCCACATCAGCATATGTGAGAGGGATTAGGGAAAGAATACATTCTCCACAAAGTGCAATAGGTACATGTATGTTTCATATATATGAATAGAAACTTTATTTCATTGTGTGATGAAACAACTAGCTTTTCTTTCTCATGCTTGAGTGAAAACCTTCATCTTACTCATTTTTGTTGTGACTGTAATCATCATCTCTCTCAAAGGAATTAAGTGGTAACTAGTCTTATAACTATATGTAGTTATAAGTAATCTCTCCTTTCTCACATATTTTAAGTGGTAAAATAGTCTCATACCTATATGTAGGAAATCTAATTGTAGAGCTTATATGTGGAAGAAGTAGCTTCCATGTGAAAGGAGGTAGCTTATATAACCACTATCTTTTTTGTACTATCGTAATCCATAGATACTAAGTAATTCTATTTTGGCAATATGAAAAAGATAAGCATGTGCATCATTAGTTTTTTTTAATATGCCATGTAACTTAAGACATTAGGATTCTACTAATATAATGGAAAAGTTAATGATGTCCATGAACACTTGTAAGGGGGTAATGTCTAGTCTATTGGTGACAATTTAATACTATGCTCTCATTTGCAATGAGTGGCCACACCTTCCTCATTTATGTTAAGATGTAAGACAATCATGAGATATTTTTTGCAAGGTCAAGTTTAATGACAAGTTTAGTACTTATATGTTTAGATAATACACATACATAATTCTCATTTGGGATTTATAATGTGATAGTTCCTCTTCTAGTCAAATTTGCAACCTATACTAATAAGCAAGCTAGGGTTAAAGTTCAAAATTCAGCATGAACATAATATATGTATTATGTATGACAAGCATGCCACCTTTAGAGAACTTGAAAAAAGAGGATCAAGGGATCCTAGAGATCCTAGAGATCCACCCTTTCCTTCAACTTGAATCTTATGCTTTTGAGGATCACTATCAATAGGCTCCCCACAAGAGTAAGGCTTAGATTTTTGCAATCTTCTCCCCTATGTTCCTTCTATAAGAGACATGAAAAATCAATTGAGCATCTAATATGGCATTGTTTAGAATTTAGGCAATATTCGCATGTATAAAGAATATTGTGAAAAATATCAATCAGCAGCATCATTTGATCTAGAGGAATATATGGTTTGGAGATAGTGGGAATATGAACAAAGAAACATATAAGACATGAGAACTTTGTTATTTAGAGTTGCATGGTTGTGTTGTAACAAGGTTTCTCTTGAGAGAGGAAAGACATCACAATCCATTAGTGGGCTTGTTATAGTCTATCTCAGTACAGCTTGCTCTCCATTTTTTGCATTCCTAAATTCCAAAATGGTATCACTCAAACTTCATATTTTGATAGGCTTACACAATTTTTGTTCAAAAACAATTAACACTTATCGTTCAAATTTCCCATACATGTGATCACGTACCATTCACCTGCTCTTTTTGAGTATGTGATATCATCCATAACTTCTATAGTCCATTTAAGAAAATTGGCTTGGACTAGTTACATTGATGTTAAAGGGTATTAGCCCACTTATATTGCTAGCAAATTTGATATTGTGCCAAATTATGGGTCAATTGCATTGGCAAACCTTGCAAGAAGAGGGTTGGCTTTGAGAGAAAGTGCAATAGATTAGTTCATAAATGCCTCTAATAACTAGCTTACTATATCTAGTTGAAGTCTCAAAAATTCAAAGAATGTGGAGAATGGAGGGAAAATCCTTATAATTAGCTAAATCATCCTCTTTGGCATGTTGCACTGTACAAATTTCCTACCAAGAACAAGTGAAGAGTTTTAAGAAAATTCATCCATACTAGTTTCTATGCAAAAGGAGCAATGATGCTATGTCTCCTCTAGGAATGGAGTAATGGTGTTGTGTCCTTTATAATTGCATTCAAGAGGGGATTGATATACTTATCCCAATCTTGGTATTGGTCGCAAGAACGTTGTGTTAGGGCACAGAGTAAGGGTAGGCCATGAATCCTTGGAGGGTCAGGACATCATAAGGGTTGTTACATGGAATTAGATCTATAAGTTCAATAATAGTTTGTCAGAAGGTAGCATTAAGGGTGCTAGGACTATTATTGAGCATTTTTGGGAGTGTAGATCCACACTATTGGCCATTTTGAAGCAAATGAGGAAAAAGGATCTACTTTTAGAGCTTTCCTTGTACCTTTCTCTAAGTCCCTCTAATTCACTAGTTTTGTTGCCTTGGCAATGTTGAAATTCTCTAGAAGTTGGGAATAGCCTTATTTAATAAATGGTTTCCTTCTATAAAAAGAGTAAAATATGAGCTACTACAAATTCAATTTGGGATCGTTGTGGCAATATGTGGTCATAGATACATCTATTAGTGTTCCACTCTAAGACACATCATTTCATGATTCTTATTCTATAGATATTATTTGGGATTTTGATGTTCAATGGGTATAAAACTTAAAATAAAGTATTGAGTGAATTATAATATTTTTTGAGAATCATAAGATTTTGAAGTTTTAAATTGAAGCTATGAATTAAACTAGGCAATTAATTAAACTATCAAGAGAGTAAGTAGTAATAGCATTCATATTTGAACCCACATTCTATAATCTAACTCCTTCTTCTACAACTTTTCTCGTTTACACAATTTCATATCTTTAGTTAACCACATACCGATCAATATTTTCCACAAATTTAAGGTACCACAAACATCATGATAATGTAGAGGGTCTAATTTGAAAGTGACGGCCATATATTTTATGTCTAATGGTAGGTACAAATCAATATCACTTTTGGAGTAAGTGATGCATTAAGAATGTTATTTTCAAACAAAAGGATTAGGTAAAGTTGCATAAGCATGTTTCATTGTAGTGATTTGATAGAAATATATTGTTGGAGTTATTTGGCATGTCCTAATGCCTATATAGTGATTTCATACCTAGAACTATGGTGAAGTTGTTTATAATGAAAGTAATTTCTAATGAGCAAGTGGGTCAAAAGGCTTAAATTAACTAGTAAAGGCAAAAAGTTCAATTGGTGTACCTATACCATCATACTTTCTATTACATATGTCATCTTGTATGGTTTATAAAAATCAAAGCTACAAGATATTGATCTCCAATGACCTTTACTTCTCAAACATTCATTTAATTTCATTAGTTTGATACCTTGATATTTTCTAGACTTGAATGTACATTATAGATGAGTGCAATTGATTGATGCATAGACTAATCACAATCACCTTCCATGGATTTTGAGTGTCAAAGTGATTGTCATTTGCTCATAAGAATAATGTAAAATATGAAACAAAAGGGAAAGAATGATAGCATCTAAACAACATTCAAGTTGGTACACTAAGAGGAACATTCTAGTTCTATTTATGTAGAATACACCTTTAAATGATTTAGCTATAGGTTCGGAAAGCCCCGAACCTCCAAAGGGCTTCCCGAACCTACCTCCTTTTCCAAACCTCCTTTCTTTAATCAAAACCCCCTCCCCTCCTCTCTTTCTCACGTGTAATATCTCATTTTCTCTTCTCCTTCCCTTTTTTCATTAAAGCCTCCCCTTCTCACCTCCCTTTTTTAAATTAAAACCCCTTTCTCTTTTTAATTAAATTCCTCCCCTTTCCCCCCTCTCTCTCATGTGTAGGGCCTAGGTTCTCTCTCTCTCTCTCTCTCTCTCTCTCTCTCTCTCTCTCTCATTAAACTTTTTAATGTAAACTTTTTGTTTAATTAAAATAGGGAGAGAGAGAGAGAGAGAAATATACAAAGAGCAAAAAAGAAAGAAGAGGAGAGGGAGGGAGAGAGAGGGAGAGAGAGAGAAAGAGAATTATAGAGAGAGGAAATATAAAATTTAAGAGAGAGAGAGAGAGAAGAAAAGAAAAAAGAAAAAGAGAGGAGAGAGGGGGAGAGAGATAGAGAGAAGAAAATGAGAGAGAGAAAATAAGAAGAAGATGAGAAAGAATTATAGAGAAAGGAAAGATAAAATTTAAAAGAAAGAGAAAAGAAAAAAAGAAACTTTCTTTTTAATTAAAATAAGGAGAGAGAGAGAGAGAGAGAGAGAGAGAAATATACAAAGAGCAAAGAAGAAAGAAGAGGAGAGGGAGGGAACAGAGAGAAAGAGAATTATAGAGAGAGGAAATATAAAATTTAAGAGAGAGAGAGAGAGAGAGGAAAAGAAAAAAGAAAAAAAGAGGAGAGAGGGGGGACAAAGACAGGGAGAAGAAAATGAGAGAGAGAAAATAATAATAATAAGAGAGAGAATTTGAACACAGAGAGAATTATAGAGAGAGGAAAGATAAAATTTAAAAGAAAAAGAAAAGAAAAAATTTTAAACGGAGAAAAAAAGAAAAAAGAGGAGAGAGAAGGAAAGGAGAGGAGAGAGAGAGAGAGAGAGAGAGAGAGAGAGAGAGAGAGAGAGAGAGAGAAGAATAATAAGAAGAGAGAGGAAAAGAGGAAGAGAGATGGGAAAAAAGAGAAAAGAGAAAAGTCTTCTTAAAATTTAAATATTTTTTGAGAGAGAGAGGAAGGGAGAGAGAAGGAGAGAAGAAAAAGATAAAATTTAAAAGAGAGAGAGGGAGAGAAGAAAAAAAGGAAAATTAGGAGAAAGGGGAGAAGAAGAAAAGGGGACAGAGAGAGAGAGAGAGGGAGAGAGAGAGAAGAGAAGAGAGGGAATATAAACTTAAAGAGAGAATCATATATAAGAAAAATATAAAATTTACATACTTTAAGAGAGAATGAGAGGGGGGAGAAAGTGAAAGAAGAAGAAGAAGAAGAAGAAGAAGAGAGAGAGAACATGTAGAGAGAATTATAGAGAGAGAAAAGATAAAATTTAAAAAGAGAGAGAGAATAAAAAATAGAGGAAGAGAGAAGGAAAAGAGAGGAGAGAGAGAGAGAGAGAGAGAAAAGAAAAAATTTAAAAAGAGAATGAAGAGAGAGAGAGAAGAAGAAAAAAGAGGAGAGGGAGAGAGAAGGAAAAGACAGGAGAGAGGGGGGAGAATAAAAGGAGAGAGAAAGAGAGAGAGAAGAAAAGCGGAGACAAAATAAAAGGAGAGAGAGAGAACCAGGAGAGGAAAAAAATAAACTAAAATAAAAGGCAAAGAAAGAGAGAGAGAGAGAGACAAAAAAAAAATTAGACACAGAGAATTTGGGGGGGAGAGAGAGAGAGGAAAAAGAGGAGAGAGAAAGATGAGAAATGGATTGTTGAGCGAAGTTGTCGTGCGATAGCACGGCAACTTCTCAATTATCATAAACAACTAGACAAAGCAATGAGGAGCTTTAGCAAGCTCTTGGGCATAGGTGGATATGTCTTTGCATATGCAAGAATACTCCTAATAGTAGGAAAGTGGCACCAAAAGTGTTGAAGGGTGTCCTACAAGGATCACATTCGTTTAAAGAACTTTTAGCAAAAATGGCCACAGTGGAGCACATTGGTCACCATGTTGTGGAGAGACTCCACCTCTTACACACTAACTCCTCGATGTTGGGGATGATCTATTGGCTATGCATAGTAATTTTTCCTCACTATTGTCATATGTGAGTCAAAAATTCCTCTCATGTTGCTTTTATTTATGAATCCATCACCTTATTCCCATGCAATTTCCCCACGTGGCATCTACCTAGATTTATAAGCTTTGGAAAATTGGTAGGCTCTTTTATATTTCATTATTATTAGGAAGTCATTTCCTCTCTTTTGTTATTGATCCATTTTTCTCTTTTATTATTGTAACGGATCCATTTTCTCTTTTTCTTTATTGATAAATTTGGGATCACATTCATCCACCATGTAGGGTGTGTGGCTTGGGACATTTTGCAATGATAATGTAGTCTAGATTTATTTCAATGTTGAAACATCACTAGCTCCAAAGGATTCACAATGTATCTTTGTGAAAGTAGTGTACATAAGGCAACATAATCAAGTGGAAATTATTTAAAGTAAAACTTTCAAAACAAAAATACCACAATTAAAAGTAGGCCTAAGTATTTGATACCATTTGAATGCTTAAGTATTGCATCAAATAGTCTAGATTAGTACAAAACATGGCCTTTTATATCAATATGTGTGCACACATATACTCAAACAACCCAAGAACGTTCTATCCTCTTCAATGAATAAATATATGTACTTTGTGCCCCCTCTTGGCCCCTCCTAGAATTTCTTACATAACCACATTCATGTAAGGATATATGTTCAATCGCATCAACTTACACTTTGTAATCCCCCTCCATGCATTGTTTACAAAATTAGCACGGTCTTGTGGCATCAAAGGCATACCCTAGAATGTGGATGAGAGAGAGGGCACATCCTATACAAGCATCTCAATAGAATAGCACAAAATCTAACATCTATACCCACCATAGAGTGTGGTGTGATTATATGTATTAAGCACATTCCATACTTAGTTGAAGAAAGAATCTAAAAGAATAGGTTACAAAGATGTAATTGCTCAAAGACAAATCAAAAGAGAACATAAGTATAGTATATTGACTAGTTGTAATTGATAAATCTAATACATTGCACTAATACATTTATATGTGGATAGTTACAACTAGCATCCAATAGGCATGTGGATTTGAATAGACACCAGCTCATGACTTATGACTAGTGACTTCAGTGACCCAATTGTAGAACACTGAAGTCAACCAACCCAATCACCATTACCTCGATGTACCTACAAACAAGATGAACAGCATAATGCAACTAACCCTAATCATCACTCTTCTATTCAGTCGAAAAACCACCTAGTAAGGTAGGCAAAGAGGATCGCTAAATAATTGAATGATCTCCTACATGCCCTTTTCCTTACCAAGTGGCTAATTAATCATCATGTGAGTACTATAGGGCTTGGTGATCACAATGGTTACCTTGACTTAGCCTTGGAAAGGCCCATGAAATTGTAAAGAAGTGTTTGATCCTCTCTCTCTCTCTCTCTCTCTCTCTCTCTCTCTCTCTCTCTCTCTCTCTCTCTCTCTCTCTCTCTCTCTCTCTCTCTCTCTCTCTCTCTCTCTCTCTCTCTCTCTCTCTCTCTCTCTCTCTCTCTCTCTCTCTCTCTCTCTCTCTCTCTCTCTCTCTCTCTCTCTTATTGGGGTAAAGGCCAATGGCCACAATAGGGCACCCCTTACATAAGTATACACTATACAATCATATGTAAGTGGAGATAATAAAAAATAAGGTCACCATTCATTGTACCCAATAAACTCTCTTGTGTGCTTCTCTCTCTCTAAACTCCATAGCTTTTGTCACCAAGCATCCCACCATTGCACTCCATACACTGTACATGTGTGAAGTGAGGAGCATAAAGAGTGAAGCTTTGTCACAAAGATTGAGGATTTCAACTTCTTCTATGAGATTTTGTTATTGTCATCCACATCTTGAAAGAGGTACTATTCTCATTACCATCTACATCTAAGTCAAACAGGTGTTCCAGCTTGAGGAGCCATCAAGGCTTAATTTAGGGCATTCTATAGCCTAATTTGTTTGCATTTGGATAGTCATTAGTGGCTAGAAGTAAAGTAGAACATCTTGATTTTGGATGCTCAAGAAAAGGTTTTGGTATATGCCTTTGATGTATGCAAGCACAGGGTAGGGTATAGCTTGTCATTTGGAAGCAAGGGCCTTCTTGGCCAAAAGCATATGCCTTAATTAGGGGGTTTAAGTAGAGTCTTTAATTAGGGGCATGCTTTAGTTTGTAAAACACAAAAATGAAAAGAGAGAGAAACTTGATGGTTGTCGAGAAAGTGATGTCAATGGGGTGTGTTGCTTATTCGAATACTCTTGAAGGCTCTTTATGATGAAAATGGCCTTTGTTAGTGCATTTTGGTGATTCGAGCTAGTCATGTTATTTTCCCACCTTTTTCATGTTTTAGAAGCTATAGGGCATCTAGTTTATCACATAAACCCTTTTTTGTAAGCTTTAGATTAAGATCAATTGGGGTAGAACTAGTTTCAAACTACAAAAATAAGAACAAGTGCTTCGAAGGTTGTTTTGCTGGAGATTAACAACCAAGGAATTCCAAAAAGAATTGCAAAAAAATTGTTTTGCATTGAAGAGTGCTCGAGTTATTTTGATATTATCTTTGCCATTGCATTGAGCACTTGGTTTTGCAATTTTTTGTTCTTACAATTGATCGTATCTTGATTTCTTGGCATGTGCTTATTTTGATTTTGGGCTCTTGATGCTATTTTAGCCATTGTTTGGCTGTGCGGGGTAGTTGTATCATTGTCAATTTTGGTCTCTTTTGGCCTCAAACATGGGTATATCTTGATATTCTAAGTGAGGATATATTGCAACTATTAGGGCTTCTTCATCCACTTCTAAAAATGTATTGTTTAATATTTAAAAATAAGATGGCCACAATTTTTCTTACTTGAAAGAGAATATCTATAATGTATTGGTTTAGAAGAAGCAGATAAACCCAATCAAATGCAAAGGTGTTAAGCCTAAGGGCATGGATGCTAATATATGGAAAGAAATGGATGAGTTAGCACATTCTACCACCATGTAGACACTCTCAAAGTCCATGTATATTTATGTAAAGTATACTAAAGGTGATGCACTTAGTATATGGAAAAAGCTTGGCAACTTGTATGAGAAAGAAAGTGTTGCTTCATGGATATATAGGTTGAAAAACTCATTGATCTCCGCATGGAGGAGGGGATTCCAACCACCTCAATGAGTTTAATACTATTTTTATCTAATCAACATCTCAAAATATCACCCTCCATGATTTGACTAAGGGTATGTTCTTTGTTGGTCACTTTTCCTAAGGGTTAGGATACTTTCATAGGTTGTCAATGAAATGCTTCTTTTAAAGAGATAGATAAAGAAGGATCGATACAAGTGAAAGAACAAGAAAAAAAAATCAAAATGAACATGATGACAAAAGGGAAGAGAAATCCAAGGTAAAGATAGAGGAGACTAATACATCATTATTTATGATGTTAGGAAACAAGGATGTGTAATAATATCTATGCATGCAACATTGTTGGTATAGTAGCTATATAATTGTCACTAGCTAATTGATCTTCTTTTGTCTTGCAAAATGTACGACATGTTCCAAACTTGACTAAGAGTCTGATAAGTATAAGACTACTTAATGACTATGGTTACAGGGTGATCTTTAGAGATCATGCGTGGAAAATTTTAAAAGGGTCTCTTGTTATTTGCCAAAGGGCCTAAATCTAGTGTGCATGTTTCTAGGGTTAAATACTATGTTGTAGCTATCACTGATCATCCATCAATTTCTTTATGGCATCACTCTTTGGGGCACATCTCAATTAATGAAATGGAATCTTTGTGCCATTTGAATTATCTTTTGTTTTTAAACCTCTGAATTTTGTGAGCATTATCTTTTTAGTAAACAAACTAAATTGTTGCATAAAAAAGGTATCAATAGAAGAATAGAGTGCTTAGATTTAGTTCATAGTTATTTGTGTGGGCGTACACCCATGGTCTTATTGGGTGGAGCTTCATACTTTATCACTTTGATATATGATGTCACCAAAAATTTTGGGCTTACTCTCTTCATAAGAAGAGTGATATGCTAGATGTATTTCAAAAGTTCTTGGCATTTATAGAGAATCTATCAAGAAAAAAGCTCAACCACTTAAGAACTAATCATGGTGGTGAATACACTTCTCATGCCTTTGTAAACTTTCATGAAAGTCATGATATCAAAAGAGAGTTGATAGCTCCTCAAAATCCCAGCCAAAATGGTACTATTGAGAAGATGAGCAGGACCATTCAGGCCCATAGGAGTTATGGTCTAGAAAGAGGCCTATTCATGATCACTTATGTGTCTTTACCTATGAAGCATTTATGCATGTATCCAATGATAAGCAAAATAAGCTTAATCCTAAGTCCAAGAAATGTATCTTTCTTGGATATGGAGAGTCTAGAGAAATGGGTTATTACTTATGGAAGTCCAAAAAGGTAGTATGCAACGATGATATCATTTTTATGGAGGATAAGATGCATAGGTAGCCCGTTAAAATAGTTGAGATCCACAAAATAGTGTTCTAGGAGGATGGACAACCATCACATAAGCAATATGTATGGATAGTGATATCATTTTTAATGAGGATAAGATGCATAGGTAGCCCATTAAAACACTTGAGATCCAGAAGATAGTGTTCCAGGAGGATGGTTGGCCATCACATACGCAATATGTACAACCTGCTCCACATGATGCAAGGCTTGGACAACTAACTAATATTGAGGTGGGAGTTGTACCACAGGTAGGTGGACATCCTCATATTTTCCAATATGGATAGGTGGGATAAACACAAGCTCCTATTGAGCCATTTTTATGTTAGTCTATAAGGGTTTCTAGACCACCAAATAGATACCATTTGTCTATAGACAGTGTCATGGTTATGGATTATGGTAAGTCTTCTTATTATGTTGATTCTATGATAGTGTTGTGGTTATGGATTATGGTAAGTCTTCTTATTATGTTGATTCTATGACTAGAGATGGTAGTCATAAGAGAAAGAGGGATATGCATCAAAGATGGATTCTTTATAGTGAAAAATGCTACTTGGGAATTAATTCCTTTACCTAAGATCAAACATGCACAACCATGCAAGGGGGTTTGTAAGTTGTAGGAATCTTTATCTAATGCACTACCTAAGTACAAGGCAAGATTGGTAGCCACGGGATTCAAGTAGGAGAAGGGGATTGATTTTGATGAGATCTTCTCACAAGTAGGTCAAGATTACCATCCTTTGTATGGTACTCACATTGGTTACTAAAGAGGATATGGAGTAATGGATGTAAAGATAATTTTCTTGCATTATGACTTGCATGAGGACACTTATATTCAACAACCTAAAGGGTTTATTGTGTGAAAAGTAAGGGACAATTAGTATGTAAGCTGCATAAGAGCTTATATGGTTTAAAATAGGCTCCATGGAATGGTATCATAAGTTTGATATCTTTATGTGATCTCAAGTGTTAGGGGTTGCATGTACCTGGTTTCCTATATTTAGCTTGTACTTATTGCCCACACACATGTACACTACAGGCAATGGTCACCCATCACTATCATATATATTCATTATTCTTTACTATGGATTAATAAAGGAAAGGCAAGTCACACATTGTGACTGTTGGAGTTCCCACATATTGATCTTGTTCTCTTGAGTTCAAACATCCATAGCCATTGCTCTCTTGCTTCCACTTGACCTTCTCTCTCACTCTCACTCCTGCTTATCCTTTTAATTGATATTAGAGTAGACATTCAAGAAGATTCATCCATTCTTCTTCAACTTTTTAAAGAGAGCATCCACTCAGCTTCTGTGGGCAACCACACCTTCTTCCAACTGAGATACATAGCAACTCCTTGCCTTCTCCAACTTATTTCCCAACATTCGAAGTAACTTTAATCAATAGCAAGTGACCTTGGAAGGTCACCCACAGTAGGGATAAGCCCAAGAAACACCATGTAATTTGCGGTGCATTTTTAAGGGTTATCCCTGCCACCTTGCTTGCATCAACCATTGCCTCCTATTGATCCTCTTGCTCATTATCTAGCATTTGGGGGTTCTTTCCAAAAACCTGCACTTTGTCTTGGGCATCGTTTGGGGTAGAGATAATCATCCATTGACTTATTGCTATGGATAAATATAAAATTCACAATTTGGGGCATCACGCTTGTGAAGATGTATGATTCTCTTATGCTTGTCATAAAGGATCAATGCTAAAATGACATATTAATGCCTGAGATGTTTCTACGGATCCATTAGAGTTGTCTTTTCTCAGTCATTTGAAGAAGTATTGGTGTGATAAATAGTGGATAGCAAACTTATATATTGGATATCAATGAGATATATGCTTTTATGCTACTTGTAAATGCTCATGGATCAAATGCAATATCAATGAGATATATGCTTTTATGCAACTCGCAAATGCTCATGGATCAAATGCATACTTACCACTACTGGTTATGCTGAATATGCCCTTATTTGAGCTTTGAGCTTCAATTTCAAGCCCTATTACATTCATACTTGGCAAAGATTGCATTGATTAATGCTTTACAATTGACATCTTTGGATATTTATATCATTTGTATGCTCTCGGATGTATTATTAGCTTTCGTATGTTGTAATGTATATGCATTGAGCTTGCCTTGCTCTCCAACACTCAAGTTTGCTTCCAATGGAAGTATTTTTCAATTTTGTATTACAAAGCTTGGTCTTTGGAGGCCATGAGATCTTTCTTTATGCCCATTGGTTTATGCAAAGCTTGTTATTGCAGTCATTGATTACTATGGGCTGATCTCTATTTGACATTTGGTTCTCCAATACTTCCTATTGTCACATAGATTGTTAGTCTTGGGTTCATGATTCATTATGTACTGAGCTTCACTGTCCATCAATTGGTTGGAGTGTGGTAGGCCTAACACTTTTTTAGAGATCTCTTATCCATAGTTGGCTTATGCATGGTTACCCCATGCTTGAAATGCATTTGTATCTGACACTTTTGGATTCTCTAACAGTATTTGGTACTCGGAGTTGTATACTCTTGTTTGAACACTGCTAGTTGCATTGTAAGTTTTATAGCTATCCAGACTTCCCTGGCAGTGGGAGCACTCTATTTTGGATATTCGCCTATAGTTGACTCATTATGTACTATGGCTTTATGGGTAGAATTGTTGAAATTAAATTTTTAGCTTCTCTATTGAGAGCTGACACTTGTATCAAGAACTTTATTGCTTTCATTTTGATGGACATCAATACATTAGGTTGTTCTCTCCCTATTGTGTTTAGTTCTAGCTCAGTTTTGGGTCTGTTGATTTACAATTATTATAGTGGCCCATTCTCTTTGTGCTTTGTAGTCATAATGATAGGTGGTTCTAGTGCCTTTGGGGATAGTACCATCTTTAACACTCATAAGTTGGATGGAAATTTCACTTATTGGAAGACCTAGATATGGTAGGTTTTGGTGAAAAAGAAGTAGGTTAGACCATTGAAATAATGCAAAGGTATAAAGCCAAAGATATGGACGTTGACACCACATGGGATGACCTTGATGAGTTATGCAAGTGTGCTACATTATACTTTAATGTCATTGAGATGGAGGGTTGGTGCATGGTAGTTATGGGAGAAATCATGCAATCTTTATGATAAGAAAATTTATGCTTCATAGTTATACTGGCTAAAGAAACTTGTGGATCACTCGAGCTGTAGTTCAAAGAATACTTCTCCATTGGAGACAATACTTTCAAACAGTGTATCTTTGTATGAAGTAAGGCATGCCTATGTCTACTCATTTGAATGAGTTTCACTCTATTTGCGACCAACTCACTTCACAAAAGATCATCTTTGATTATAACATAATGTCTATGTTTTTGCTTGTCACTATTCCAAATTCTTAAGATACCTTATGTACTTCTCTTAGCACTAGTGCTCCTAAGGATGGTTTTTAATATTGAGATGTAGAGGAAGGCTTACTTGCTAAGAAAGTGAATAGGAAAAATATTGACACAACTCATGAGTCTCATGCTCTTATAGTTAGAGGTAGAAATGATACTAGAGGCAATTATGATCATTATAATAGAGACCCACAATAGATTAGGTCTAAGTCTAGACCTCATAGGCAAGGTCATAGTAAATATCATGGTCCTAAGCCATCTCTTACTTGCCATCATTGTGGGCAACAGGTTCATATACAGCCGGAGTCCCATAAGATGCACTAGGATAGGAGTGAGAAAGGCAAAGGGAAAGCACAAGGCAATGCTGAGACATCTAATGATGATCAGTGTCTTACAAAGTCCACTATATCAAGATTGGGGAGATAAATGCATTGGAGTACAATTCAAGTCATTATATATTTTATGCTTCTTTACTTGTGGTTCCACATAGTTGAGTGATTGTCAATCTTCTCTCTCAATGTTGGTTACTTGATTCGGGTACTTCCTTTCATGTGGCCTCGCATCGCAATTGGTTCTATATTTGCCATACTATTTCTTGTTCAGTACACCTAGTGGATAACCAGGACTGTGATATTGTTGGCATTGGTGATGTACATTTTGCAGTTTTTCGCTAGAATTTTCTTTTTTCTCCATGGTGTACTTTATGTTCCCACTTTGACCAAAAGGTGTATCTCTGCAAGATAGTTAGATGAAACTGGGTATCATGTTTCTTTTTGTGATTCTACATGGAAAATTACTCATAGCAACCTCATTTTTGGTAAAGGTGCCAAGATAGATAGTCTTTATTATTTTTCTCGTCTCCGGCTCCATTGATTGTCTATTGGCTGTTACTAACCTCACTCATCTATCTCTGTGGCATCACCACCTTGGACATATGTAATGCCTATGATTTGATAATGGGGGTGAATATTTCTCATGTGATTTTGAGTAGTTTTGCAATGATTGGGGTATTAAGCATCAATTGACCACCCCTTATACCCACCCTAGAACAGTGTTGCAAAGAACATGAACATGACTATTCAGGAAGGGTTCCACAATGTGCTTAGTCGTGCAAGGTTACCTCATTCATTTTGGATGAGGCAATTACTACTATAGTTCCCTTGATTAATAAATCCCCATGTTCTTGGTGGTGGAGTTGTTGAGAAGGTATGGTCTAGTAAACCTTCCTCATATGCACACTTACAAGTCTTTAGATGTGAGGCTTTCTATCATATTACCAAAGACAAGTGCAATAAGTTGGATCCAAAGTTTGTCAAATGTATCTCTTATGGATATGATGATCCAGATGAGATGGGCTATTGCCTTTGTGATCCACGAGCTAGGAAAGTTATCCATACCATGATGTTGTATTTCATGAGGAAAAGATGGATAAGCAACTTGAGCAGGTCATTGAGGTACATAGGGTGATCTTTCAAGAGGAGCCTTCTATCACCATATACCCAGCCCAATTAGATAGCCTATAGTTGTTGTTGATGCTCCAATGACCAGGGATCAGTCTATTGTGCAAGATCATTTTCATGATGGATAGAGAGGATAGAATGTACTGACTCCACAATGAATCTTTTAACACTTTACTAGAGCCTCACATCCTCTTAATGGCTATGAACCTACAATGCATTATATCATGGTGACAGATTCTGATGGGCTCCTCAATTATGAGGAGGCTGTGTGTAAAGGTGATAGTTCTCTTTAGAAAGAGGTATGTAGTCTGAGTTGGACTCATTGCAAAAGAATCATACTTAGGATTTGATTTCCTTGCCTAATGGTAAGCATGCATTGCCACGTAAGTGGGTGTATAAGCTAAAGAACACTCTTAGTCATCCTAAACTAGCATATAAGGCCCAATTAGTTACAAAGGATTTTAAACAAGATAAGGGAGTTGAGTTTAATGAGACATTTTTCCTTATGCTCAATTTGACTACCCTTTGCTTGGTTTTCGCCTTCTCCCTATGGTCAAGTTGACTACCCTTCACTTGCTTTTGACCTTGGTTGCAAAAATGGATCTAGACTTATACTAGATGGATGCTGAGACAGCTTTCTTATATATGGGGGCTTGCATGAGGATATCTATATGCAGTAGCCTAAGGGCTTTGTGAAAAAAGGCAAACAACACCTAGTGTGCAAGTTGAGAAAGAATTTTCATGGACTTAAGCAAGCACCTAGGGAATGGTATCACAATCCTATACTCACAACACGATGGATCCATGTCTTTACATGAAGAAGGCCTATGATGGTAGCCTTATCATTTTAGTATTGTATGTTGATGACATGCTGAGATTGATGGGAGCATCTATGTTTCATTACCTCCATATTTGAAAGTTAGCCAAGAGATAGCCTAAGTAAATGAGCAGAAGGCCAAAATGGCCAAGATTTCTTATACATCTGCATTTGGTAGCTTGATATATACCATGTTGCTACATGTCCAAACATTGCATATGCAGTGGGAGTAGTTAGAATGCATATGGGAAACCCTAGGCAAGAAGTATGGGGAGGCAATAAAGAGTATCATGAGATACTTGAATGGCACTAGATCTATGTGCATATGTTTCGAAAGAAAGGATGCATCTGTCCTTAGATATGTAGACGTTGATTTTGTAAATATTGTAGGCTCTAGGGAATCCACTACATGTTTTCTCTTCACTTTCACTTTCATAGGGTGCAATCTCTTGGATCTCTTAATTGCATCCATATCTAGCTTTATATATCAATAACACTGAGTATGTTGCCACCACATTAAGGCTAAGCATGTTGCAACCATAGGGGCTTGTAAGGAAGCTATATGGCTTTGACTCATCTAATGGGAGATTTGGGCATTACAAAGAGGTGCCTACATTAGCATGGAACCATATCTTTCATGGAAAGACAAAGCACATTAAGGTGGAGTATCACTTCATCAAGGAAGTGCTTAAGATAAGTGAATTGAGCTTGTGAGATCATAAGCCTACAAGTCTTCTCAAAAGAGTCTAATTTCTGAGCACTTTGCACACTACAGAGTCCTAATGGACATTAGATAGTATCTTCACTCTCTTCTTGTACATCACAAAGGTGCATTTTCCTTTAAATGGAAGGGATAAAGGCCAATGGCCAATAGTTGGACAGGCACTCTTTATATGAGTATTTATTGTATAATCATATATAAGTGAAGATAACAAAGAATAAGGGGTATTGTTCATGGTGCCCACTAAACTCTCTTGTGTGCTTCTCTCTCTCAACCCTCTTGCACTCTATAGATTCTACCTTGCCTATTGTTATTATGATTATGTTGATCAATATGATAACTAATTGCAATTTCCAAGTTACCATGACACCTTAGTACTTGCATTATTCTTTCTATTTAACTCTTCTATTTGCAAACTACTCTCAACATTGAAACTAGTCAAGGCCCCGCCGACAAGTGCTAAATTGATAATAGTAATCCTAAAAGTATCCTAGCTTTCAAGCAATGCCACAAGTAAGAACATGGTTTTGACAAAGCCATAAAAAGCAAGTCTTTTGAGTGGACAACTAGATGAAGATAGTATTAAACTCATTCAAATGGTTAAACATGGATGTCCCCTCCATACAAAGATCAATGAGCTTTTTAAACCAATTAGTGCTAGATATAGCACTTTGCTTTTCATAGAGGTTGCATAGCTTTTTCCAAACTCCATATATACCACCATTTGTGTCCTATCCTTTACATTAAAATATACTTACTTTGGGAGTGTCAACATGATAGTAAAGCATGCAAGTTCATCCATTTTATCCCACACATCTCTATCCATGCCTTCAAGTCTCACACCTTCAAACTTAATGGGGTTAATCTATTTATTTTGCACCAAAACGTGATAGATATGTTCCTTCCAATACTTAATGTCAAAAAGCACATTTTTTAAAGCACATGATAGAGCACTAACCACTATAGTAAATGCAAACCACAAAGTAAGCAAGATAATGTCAATTACAAAATCAATAATATCATCCAAGTTGCAAACCAAGTGCTCACGATAATGGCCAATAAATTGAATATACAATGTCAAAATAGCCCAATTTTGATACAAAAAGTATAGTCTAAGAACTCCTCAATGCACGCTAATTTTGTATAATTTTTCCTAACAAAATGAGTGCCTAAAAGTTTGCATAGAAATGTCATTTTATGTCTTCCAAACAACCAATTTTCTTCTCTAAGTGTCAACACATAAGAATTGAACCAATTCTTAAAAATAACCAATTCAAGTCCTCAAATATGACCAATCTTTTTGCCAAATAGTTCAATCTAAACCAATTGAGAACAACTACAACATGAAAACAACTTCTTCTTATCTAGTTCAAGGATTTCCAATGTGAAACCAATTGTTTTGAACTAGTTCACTACTAGTGTGAAAAGGGCTTATTCCAAACTAGTTCAATGGTCATCAAGTGTGAAAATAGTATGATTGATTTTAAACCTTATAACTAAGGCTTATTGGCCATATACAACTAGGAAGGGAGCGGTATTTCAAACCCCTAAATTGAACACATTAGGATGATAGGATATTGATGCCACATTTGAGCTGCTTGAGAACATCCTCATTTATTGATCATTACAATTTGAAGGCACAAAGACTTCAAAAAAATCAAAACTCAACATTTCAATCTTTCTTTCTCTCTCTCTCTATATGTGATAAACTTAACCAAACCTATGCTTGTACAACAAGCAAGCCCCTTGCTTCTTTAAATAAATTGACCCCCCTACTTCCAAGAAATAAGATGCCCCAATGCTTAAGCATGCCCCTTACTTACATGTATTAGTACATGAATCAAATCTCTTATCGAGCAATATAAAAACCCAACTAAATTTCCCTATTTCTAGCCACTATTAGTTATATAAACCTTTTTGGGCTATCGTAACTGTCAAACCAAGCTTCACTGCCTCCCCTAATCAAAGTACATGTTTGACTTGAATCAAAGAGCTTGGTGATAAGATTTTTACCTCTTTTAGATTCATTGCAAATGATGCTCCAATAGTAGTTGAGAGAAAGGGATTGTTAAATGCAAAGTCAATGGATTGTGATTGTGTGTGTGTGTGTGTGTGTGTGTGTGTGTGTGTGTGATAGAGAGAGAGATAAGTACACAAGAAGCTTCTATGGGTACTTCATTACTTTTATTATTCACTACATTCACTTATATATGATTGTAAAACACAATGTGTAAATATACAAGGTGTTAGGGATAAAGGCACATGTGTCTAACCACCTGTATATTCATTACACTGACAATACTTGCACATATGTATACTATAGGTAGTGGGCGCCATCATTGTCACTTCATTCTTTATTCTTTCAATGACATTTGAATAAGGGAAGGCTGGTCACACATTGTGATTGTTGGAGTTTCCATATATGATGTCTCTCTCTCTTGCTCTCTTGCTCCATTCGCCATAGCTATTGCTTTGCTCTTGCTTCCGCTTGTATGCCTTCACTTGGGCTTTACCTTTCAACTAGTATCAAAGCCAACCATTTAAGAAGCTTTTTCATCCTTTGCTTCAACTCTGATTCAAAACTTCAACTCAAGGTTTCATGGCAACCATTGTTTCTTCCTATCGAGATATGTATTAAGTCTTTCCTTCTTTCGACTTGTTCCAACTTGCTTCATGCTTGCTAAGGAGCTTCCCAAGGCTTAGTTGAGCCTTGTTGAGTGCTTATTGAGGTAAGGAGTAGCTATTTTATTCATTTTGAGTGGAGGCAGAGCATGCGATAGAACTCATAGACAGTTATGATAACTTGACAACACTATAGTATTTTGGCCATAACTTTTGCACACGGTATCAAATTTAGGCGTTCTATAACAAGAAACAAAGAGTGCGATGAGAGATAGCTACAGATTGGGGCACTCAAAGAGCTAATCGTGTGTAGTTTTCTATTCTTTATTTCACACAGGACAATACATTTTTGGTTTGGGCAACAAATAGTAAATTCCATAATGCATGCTTGATGCTTCAGGGATGCTATTTTGGTGCCCGGATGATATGATTATACTTTTTGGACTGATTTGAGCTTGAAATAGCTCAAATTTCACTCTCATTTTACTACTATAGTAGCATGACAATAAGCATTTATCAGTGAAAAGCTTATGCCTAATGCTCATGGATGCTTTATGAAATATTCAATGGATATACCACTACTTTAATTGTTATGTATACTTCTTGATATGTTATGGCATGCTTTTGAGTTGAGATTTGGGCTCTCTTACATTGATCTTGGCTATAATTACATGCCTTGCTTACTTTAGTGGCTCCCAAATTATGCTTCATATATCTTGGATACTCAGATATCATATACTTGATGTGTTGAGCTTGTATTACTCATTTGGCATTCGATTTTGTTCCAATGGGAGTTACATGCACTACTTTGGATGTTACATAGAGCTTTGGATTTATACAATTGAGGTTGAGCTTACTTTCACCAAGATGTGGGATACTTACTTCATGTAGATGCTCTCTTGATATGTATTGGATGCAATTACCCTATAATGGGCCGATTTGATCACTTACTTTGGACCTAGCATCCATGTCTACTAGTGTGTTGTTCAATGATATTTATATGCTTCTAGGTTACATATTGAGCTTTGCTCAATGGGTTATGCATTTCACATCTCTTCTCTCTTTATCTTGATATCTCCTATGTGCTTGATATCTATATCTACCGCATGTATGGTTACTGATACACAACAATTGTGACAATCTTCAGTGCTAGTTGTTCCTGGTCTTTCTTTCTTGGTTGCTCACACCTAGTTGTTGGCATATTGTTGTAGTTTGTTATAGAAACCTATCATGTTAGTTTTATGCATTCTATCTAAGGGTAGTCACTTAGATTTGACAGTTACTTGATTATAGTTAGTGGATAGCTCATCCTCCTATTGGCAGTTTTTCTTGCCAATAGGAGCGGCTATGATTTCAGGATTGCTTTGCTGTCATTTATAGCAACTTATTTTTCTTGGATTGTGCTTTCATCTCTTACATTATGGTGGCTGATGGGTCAAATGATAGTACTACCTTTAACATTGAGAAGTTGGATGGCTCAAATTATAGCTATTAAAAGGCACAAATCTAGTAGGTTTTATACAAAAATTGTAGATTAAGCCATTGAGACATGAGTATTGTAAGGCCCAAATGCTTTGATACAAAGGATTGGACTGAACTAGATGAGTTATGTAAATCTACAATCATTTTGTTACTCTCTAAGGAGGTCTACCATAATATTGTCTCCGGTGGGTAGACCACATGGGAGTTAAGGAATAAGATTCATAATGTCTATGACAAGCAGAGCCTTGTCTCTCAAATGTATTAGCTAAGGCAACTCATGGACTTTCATACGAAGGAGGGGAACTCCATGTCCACCCACTTCAATGAGTTTCATTCTATTTTTTGCCACTTATCTTCACAAGAAATTGAATTTAAGAATAATCTTCCTCCCTTGTTCTTGCTAGTTACATTGCTTGAGTCATGGGACACATTTTGTACCACTATGTGTGCAAATATGCCTACTATTGATAGGCTAAAATTGTAGGATATAGAGGGTGCTCTCTTGAATGAAGAGGTTAACTGACAGAATATCAATGCTTCTCGTACATGTCATGCTTTCACAATCAGAGGCAATAACGATAGGAGTGATAATGACTGCCTAGGAAGAGACTCTCAAAATTCTCGTTCTCAGTCACATGGATAGTCTCGCAGTAAGTCCCATGGTCATAAGTCCATATTGATTTGCCACTATTATGGGAAGCAGGGTCATACTTGGCCACAATGCCATAAAATGCGTAATGACAAGCACAAGAAAAAGGGAAATGATAAAATGCAGAAAAGAATGATGATCGTAGCATTGTCCCTAGCAAGTTTAGTGTCAAGATTAAAGAGATTAATGTCATGAAAACTGATTCTGATGATCATAGCATTGTCCCTAGCAAGTTAAGTATCAAGATTAAAGAGATTAATGACATGCAAACCGATTCTAATGATGGCTACATACTTTTAGCTTCTTCTCTTGATGTTTTGCAGTTGACTAATGCCTCATCTACCTATGCTCAGTATTGGTTATTTGATTCAAGGGCTTCATTTCATATCACCTCTTATTGAAAGTGGTTCCACCCCTATCGCAACATGACAGGATCTATCTAATTGGATAATGACCTAACATTGGATATTGTTGGTATTAGAGATGTCCAGCAATAGTTTCCTTCAAGTTGTATGTTTACTTTCCATGATGTATGCCATATTCAGGATTCAACTAAAAGCCTACTTTCAGCTGGATAGTTGGATGATGCATGTTATGATGTCTCTTTTGGTGATTCCTCATCAAAGCTTACCCATGGGAATCTTATCTTGGCATGAGGTACCAAGTGTGGCACTCTTTATCCCTTACTTGTATATGGGTCTATCAGTCATGTTTTGTTAGTGGCTGCAATACCACATGTATCATTATGGTATCATTGCCTTGGGCACATGTCATTAAAGAGAATAAAAATCCTTACTTATTTACAATATCTTCCACCCCTTGACTATAAGTGTTTTGATTCTTGTGATCATTGTCTTTATGGCAAGCAGACTTGTAATTCGCATAAGAAGTCTGGCATTAAATGTATAGGTGAGCCTCTAGCTCTTGCGCATTCTAATGTTTGTGGACCTATTCCCTACAAGTCTTTAGGTTTTATTGATGATTTTTTGCATAAGGTCTGGGCATATCCCATAAAGTAAAAATTAGAAGTCTTGGCTACATTTTAGCATTGGCTTGCTTTTGTTGAGAACTAGTCTAGGTATAGGCTTAAATGCCTACATTCTAACAACAGGGGAGAGTATATCTTTAAAGCCTTTGAGCAGTTTTGTGATGAGAGGGGTACTAAACATCAATTGACCACTCCATACATCCCACCCCAGAATGGTATGGGCTGAGTGTATGAATAGAATGATTTAGGAGTGAGCTTGTAGTATGCTTAGCTAAGTAGGCTTACCACATCACTTTTAAGCTGCGGTAGTTACTATTGCCATACATTTGATTAATCGATCCCCATGCACTGCTCTTGACTATCAAGTTGTAGAGGAGGTATAGTCTAGAAAACCTTCATCTTATGCTCATTTGTATATCTTTAATTGTGAGGCTTTCTACCATGTTTCCAAAAACAAGCACAATAAGTTGAATCCCAAGTCCATGAAATGCATCTTTCTTGGTTATGGGGATGTAGGTGAGATGGGCTATCACCTTTGGGATCTGCAGCCTCAAAAGATCATCCATAGCTTGCACCATGATATTCTTTTCCATGAAGAAAAAAGGTATAAGCACCTTGAGAAGGTCATTGAGGTATGTAATGTGATATTTCAAGAGGAGCCTCTTGTTATTATATAGCCAGCTAAAATTAGCCTTTCCTATAGTAGCTAATGCTCCAATGACCCAAGACCCTGATATTAGGTAGGTGGTATAGACTCCACAACATATTTTGCAGTGGTCTCCTATAGATAGATGTCACCTTGATTAGTTTGCACCCTCTATGGATTATATTATGATGACTAATGTTGGTGAGTCTCTTACCTATGATAAAGCCATGTGGTGATAATCACTCTTGGGAGAGGGCCATGCAATCAGAGTATGACTCACTGTTGAAAAATCATACGTGGGATTTGGTTCCTTTGCCTAGTGAAAAATTTGCTTTGCCATACAAGTCGGTGTACAAGAGTTGAAAAGTATTCCTAGACATCCCAAGCCAGTCTATAAGGCCAGATTGGTTGCTAAGGGTTTTAAGTAGGACCATGGTGTTGATTTTGATGAAGTCTTCTCTTCTATCATCAAGAGGATAATCATATTCTTGGTATTGGCTTTGGTTGCCCAATGATCTAGATCTCTATTAGATGGATGTCAAGACAGCTTTCTTACATAGGGACTTGCATGTGATGAGATTTATATGCAGCAGCCTAAGGGTTTTGAGGAAAAGACAAGGGATACCTAGTATGCAAGTTGAGAAAGAGCCTTTATGGCCTTAGGCAAGCATCTAGGGAATAGTACCACAAGTTAGATGTTTTCATGCATTCCCACGGATATAGCCATAGTGATATGGATTCGGTTTATGCAAAATAAGGCTCATGATGGCAGCCTTATGATTTGGTACTCTATGTGGATGATATATTGATTTCTAGGAGTGCTCGTGATGAGCTACATGCCTTAAAAGGATAGCTCAAGAAAAGTTTTAAGATGAAGAACATGGGATAGGTCTCATATATTATAGGGATGCACATCACGTATGATCACTCTAAGGGTCTACTTTACTTATTGCAAAAGGAGTACATCCAGAAGGTTCTTGAGTGGTTTCAAATGCATAATGTTAAGTCTATTGGCTATCCTTTACCTTTTCATAGGAAGGTTAGTCAGTTTGATTGTTCGTAGTCTAATGTGAGATGGCCAAGATTCCTTACGCATCTCCACTGGGTAGTTTGATATATACCATGATAGCCACTCATCCTAACATAGCATTTGCAGTAGGAGTTGTGGCATGGTATATGGCTACACCTGGCAGGTGCCATTGGGATGCCATGAAGGGTATCAGGAGGTACCTTAAGAGCATTGCAAATATGTGCATATATTACGATGGCCAAGATAGAGGGGTCATGAGGTACATTAACTCTAATTATATAGGACATGCAGACACTAGAAAGTCCATCTTTGGCTATGTCTTCACCTTTACTGGAGACATTATTTCTTAAATGTCTAGGGTGCAAAAATGCACAACCCTATCTACTACAAAGACAGAGTATCTTGCAACCATTGTGTTTTGCAAAAGGAGGCTCTTTAGTTAGGCCATCCGGTTGCAAACCTTGGTATTACTGATGTGGTCTCCCTACACTACATTCAAATTCTATGAGTGCCATTCAATTGGCAAAGAATCTAGTCTTTCATGATGCAAAGACAAAGCACATTGAGATGTGCTCTCATTTCATCAGAGAGGTAGTAAAAAAACAAGTCTGTTGAGCTTGTCAAGATCTTGACTAATGAGAATCGTGTAGATTTGCTCACTAAAAGTCTCTTAGCAGAACGTTTTGCCTTCCTTATAAAGAGGATGGGGATAGGATGAGATAACTTCTATTCTTCATCCTATTGTACTTTATATATATTTGTACTTTGTTGTTGAGATTTGCAATCACATCCATGCTGCCTCTTTGTAAGAGCAAATGGGCCGAGGACATGCAAGCTGCAAGAATCCCATATGCATAGAGAGAAAGACTGGGCACCTACCCATCTCTATATAACATTGTACTTGGTTATCACTTTCATAGATGATGAATGCAATATCATGATGCATTCCCATTTCAGTTAGTGTCTTGGTTATTGTTAGTCTTATACACAAGATTGTGTTTATGAGTCCAAGTCTCAATCTTGGAACCTAATTTACTTGTGTAATAGGTCAAGGCTTTGTCTATGTCATCATGATCTTAATCTTCATCTTCCATCCACCATAGCATCTCCCATGCTCTAGATCCCCTATCTTTTGACATGGTATTAGAGCTTTGTTGAGCATGGCAATGCCTCTCTGGTCTCTTCTCACCTCTTATCATCTCTACCCAGCTTAGGACTTCATTTTTCAACTTCATCTTCAGTCAAGCTTGTGGCAACCATAGCCGACAGAACCTGCTGTACTTGGAGCTTCTTGATCTCCTTCTACAAGCCACATCTTAAGTCGATTTCTTCTAGGGATATCTCCCCCAGGTCAGGACGCTCCTCCTCATCACCTAAGAAGTCGACATTAGCTTTTCTATGGCCTAGCATTGCAAGAAAACCAGCTCACATACAAAAAACAGCACAGTCTGATTTGTATGCCCTATGCAGTCCATACATGTGCAATCTTGCCCAAGATCATAGGGCTTTGGAAGCCATTAACCAAGCTTCATTCTCATATAAAAATTTACGGAAATGGTTGAGTGAACAATGCATAATAAAAGAGCAGGCTGCTCTTTGAAGCCTTAACACGGTCCTCCATAGCCAAGAGTACTCAAGCTTTTTCCTCTTCTTCATTTTCTCTCTCCTACCACTTGGATTAAGACATTGTCACTCTGGTTTGCTAACCCACTGAAGACTCCAACAAGATTTATCCTCAAACCATTGAGGAGGGAAGATTTTGAAGATTTTTCTTGCAAATCTTTTAAAGCATAGCCCTTCATAAGCTTGTTTTCTCACTTTGTCACTCGAATCTACTATCAAACAGACCAGCACCAAATCAAGGAGGGGATTTGGAAGATTTGAAGCAGATTTTTGAAGGTTCTTGAAGACCTCAAGTCCAAGAAGACAAGTAATACTCAGTTTGTCATAACTAGTATCTCTTGATACTACTCATCTAGTGTCTCTTGACACTTGTGCCAAAAACTGAGAAATTCTTGGAGTTGATTTGATGTTGTCTTTGCAACTTCAACATGGGAAAAGACTCTCTAAACATCAGGTTCAAAGGGGTCAGGTTTCATACCTGGCAGACTCGCATCAAGCTTATCCTAATGAAGAAGAGTCTCTGGGCCATCACAAGTGGTAAAGAAAAGAAGCCTCATGATACGGACCTGGCAGTCACTTGTGAAAAGAATGATGATAAGGCGCTCAGGCCACTATCAAACTGGAGCTACTGGAGCTAGACGATAGCTATATCCACCATGTGGATAACTATGATACTTCACATGATACATGGAAGAGACTTGACACCTTGTCTGGTGCACAATCTAAGTCATGAAAGTATGGTCTCTTGATTGAATTTTTCAAGCTTGACATGAAGTCCAACACATCACTTGCCACACATCTAAATTACATGGAAGGACTTCTAACCCAACTTACAAGAATCAACATTAAATTGGAAGAAGATGTTTGCATTGGTGTTCTACTTAAAAGTTTGCCTCCTGAATATAATAATGTATCAACAACCTTAATCAATATGCCAAACCCTAAGCTTATTGATATCCAGGCATCACTGTTAGAGGAGGAAAAGAAGCTAAAAACTAAGGAAGAACCAAGAACCTCTAGAGATGAACAAGCATTATATGTTGGCAACATGTACAAAGGCAAGAAGAACCAGCTTTTCTGTGATTTTTGCAAAAGGACCGGACACACCAAGAAGTTCTGCCACGCCAAAAAAAGGTCCTAGAAGGCCTATCTTACTGCAGTTAAAGAAGAAGAAGACCATGGAGCAAAGGAAGAAGAAGAAGAAGAAGACCACCAGGAGAAGGACAAACCTCATCAGTCCTTCTATTTTGATAGAATTTTTTAGCCTTGTATTGCCTAGCCCTAATGCTTCAGACATAAGCTTGTAAACTCCTCATGTAGCCTTGTATTATAGCCTCTGTACACTTTGTGAGGCCCCTGTTATAGCCTCTAGATGTCTGCCATGTTTATGGTGTGCCCACACTTTGCAGGTGTTGCTTTCACTAAAGCCTCTACACACTTTGTACTTTCTGGTTGTGATTATGGAGGGGTGTTGAGATTTGCAATCACATCCATGCTACCTCTTTGTAAGAGCAGATGGGTTAAGGATATGCAGGCTACAGGAATCCCATATGCATAGAGAGAAAGACTAACACCTATCCATCTCTATATAACATTGTACTTGGTTGTCACTTTCATAGATGATGAATGCAATATCATGATGCTTTCCCATTTCAGTTAGTGTCTTGGTCATTGTCAGTCTTATACACAAGATTGTGTTTATGAGTCCAAGTCTCAATCTTGGAACCTAATTCACTTGTGTAACAGGTCAAGTCTACATCTATGTCATAATGATCTTAATGTGGGAGTTCATGCTCAACCGCCAAGACCCACGGACCGCTTATTATTTCAAGCATTCCAAGCCGAGCACTAATGGCTACCTCTCACATAGCCGACGCGCCATCCATATCTACGGGTGTAGTGAGCTTACCTCCATGCTGTTCGAGTTACCTCCTCTCCCACGCACTCCGATAGCTCCACGATCCAAGTGCAAGCTTCAAGCAAGCTCCATCCTCAAGCTCCACGCTCCAAGCTCCATTGCCGCGAGCAAGGCAAGAGAAGAGAAGAGAAGAGAAGAAGAGAGGAGAAGATGGAGAGCTTCTCCTCCTCGGTCCCTCACCCTCACACACTCACTCCCTCACACTCTCACACTCCCTCTCTCAAGCACAAGCTCAAGCAAGCAAGAACAAGAAGAAGAAGAAGAAGAGGAGAGCTACCTTTGGCCACACACAAGAATGAGCTTTTCATTCACTTTTCAACTTTATATACAAAACCCTAAATCCCTTTTGGGTGGTCATCCCCTTTTCCCCTTTTTTACATGGCCGACCGTAGCCTAGGCCCCTTTTTCCCATTGTCCTTCTATCTTCCTAGCTTCCTTTCCACCGCCCGTCTACATTTACAAATTGCACGGGGCCGGTACTCCTTGAATTAAACCATGATGCGCTTGCGCTCTTTTACAAAATTTTTGACTTGCGCTTTTCCTTGTGCGCCTTTCTCCCTTATTTAGGACTCTTCTCCTTGTGCGTCTTTGTCTTCCATTTCTCTTTGCCTTGGCCTTGGCCTTTGTATTTGTCTTCTGCTTTAGCTTTTCCAGATTTTCCACCTTCGTTCATTTGAGGGTTAACATTACCCCCCTCCTAGACGAGTGCCAGTCCCATGGTACTCACCGTCGTAGGGAGCAAGCATTTAGCATGCACCAAAGACATGGGTGGCAAGGACGTTTGTGGTTGCCATGGCGAAGTGTTGGTAGTGGTGGGGAGGAAGGTCATTGGGGCCACATTGGTGGGTTAAGTGGTAGGTGGTAGGGCAATGGGAGTTGGTGGTAGGGCTGTTCTTTGGGGGGTTGCACTAATGGAGTACAAGTGGCGGTTTGTTGGGGATTCTGTACATGCTGATTCTTGGTAGGCTTATAGGGTGATAAGGATAGGAATTCAAAGTTGAGTGTTGATGAAGAGCGAACGACACCTTTGTTGGAGTCTTCAATACCTGCAATTGAAAACCTCTCATGTGGTCTCTCCCTAAGGGGTAGTGCTAGTCTTTTTATCGTACACAAGACATATTTTGATTAGTTTGGGAGACAGGTCGAACTCTAAGAAAGCTGAGAGTATTGTCCTGCACTTGAGGACCCAAACTGTGTATATACTTTGGTGCAGATATTATGTGAGTGCTCGTGAATACTTAGATATTACGTAGTTAGAAGACCGAGGGCTAGTTTCTCGTAACAATGTGTTGATGAAGCAAAGTTGTCCATGTTGGGAAGAAGTACACGTGAAGGTATATGAGACATCCTTTGCATTGTGACTGCACGACGTAGCATAATTGAATACAGGGACACCGCACTTTCAGTAGTAGCTGGAAGCTATTGGACTTGCTTGATGAGGATGGTGTACATTTCATGGCCAATCGTGTGGTGCTTACCACAATTGATTGCAATGGTATTAAGGCAGAGTGCAAGAGGGAATTGTGCCAGTGGGTCAGGGTGACAGGTCTAACCATAGGCGAGACAAGCTCCCTAGGTATGTCCTGCCCTTGATGTGCCCTAAACAATTGTGGGTGATGCGAAAGGGCTAGGGGACTAGGGACAGAGCTAGTCGACCAAGGTCACGAGACGTACCTAATTTGAGGGCCCCTAGGTGCTGTGCTGTGATTGTGGGCGCTTCTTTTCGTTCATTTCTTTTCTTTGTTTTTTCTTTTTTCTTTTTTTTCTCTCCTTTTTCTCTTTTTTTTTCTTTTCTTTTTTTTGGTTTTCTTGTTTGTTTCTTGTGCTTTTTCTTGCTTTCTTTCTTTCTTTCTCTTCTCTCTTTTTTTTTTTGGACTTGCCTGAGTACAACCATTGCAATATGTTGAGGCTATCAGCCTTTCAGTGGGTTGGAAAATGTCAAGCTTCAAAGGCTCAAGAAATGGATATTACAGTGATGATTGTGCCCTAGCCTCGTTGTTAGAGAAGCAGTTGTTGAGATGGGGAGATACACTTGAGATATTGCAAACCTCCTTGCGACACACGTGATTTGTACAATTGAGGTAACGACTGCCGTGAGCCAACTATAGAGCTTGACCCAGAAAGAGAGCGTAGCCCATGAATATGCTTTGGGCTATGCGATGTGGGTGGTCGACAAGGGTGATTTTTGCTTTCAGCAGCATGGCTTTGTCACAGCTCTTTGTGGGGTCGACGATCTTGCGGTGATCGGGCATTGAACACTTTCGCATAAAGACTTGTATCATCCTGTATCCACTTGTCACTTCATGAGAGTACATGCATGGTATATGCCGCAACTATAATAAACCAGTGCAACGCAAGGAGGCATCACTTATCTGAATTCTATGGTGTTGACTTAGATATTTATCAACTGCACTTGATTAGCTTTTTCTTTTGCTAAAGACATGAAATATATCAAACGCAAATATGAAAAGTTCGTACAATTCGGGAACATGTCAACACTGAACCATTTAAATGCAAAAAGTGCTGGCTAGGTAGCATTTGATAAGCCTTTATTCAACATGGGGCTACTCCATTTGTATGAGGTGGGGTGAGTTTGGGTGGTCGGGTGACTGGGGCTCTGCTAGTGTAGGGCTCCCGTGGGGTTGGGTAGGGAACATGTCGGCCGGGACATGAATGGTGTAGTCCCGGGCCGCCACCATTTCCAAAATGGCTTTAAATAGTTCATTGAATTCTTCCCTGTCCCGAGCTGCCCTTTCTGCCCTTCAGCATATCTGGTGCCCGAGCGTACGTTGGGGTTTTGTGCCACTGGTGTTGCCACATTGTGTGCACCTCCTTGAGCGTCCGCTCCCCTGGCCCGCGGATTCTTCGACCTTCATCCAGGGCGGTGTCGCTTGGGGCCGCATTTCTTGGCGTACCTTTTAAGAGTGGGCACGTACCGCACCGGCAGAGGGGTGTGTGCTGCATGTTCCCATCGGCTGCGGAGAGCATCCTCGCAAGCTAACTGCCCTTGGTTCTCCATGTTTTTCTCGCAGGGGGCCTGTAAGATGCGAATCAAGGATTAGGATTTGTTACATGATAAGACCATTCATATGTAAGGGATTATAGTGCAGGTTATCAAGCGCATAGGACGAGAAGGGGAGGGGTGGGGCCTGCAGTGCTTGTTGTAGAGGGATGGCCCCCGTGATGTATATTTAGCCTCCTGCCATTAGCAAATCTTGGCTCATGCCGAGTTACATCGGTTGGTGGTCATGAATTTAGGCAGGGCTCAACCTTGGAAGGATAGATCGGAAAGGGAAGAAGGTGTATAGAAAAGGGGCTGCACCCTGTCTACACCATCAGAGTTGTTGGTCAAGGCTTCCTATGGCGGTAATGTGGGTTGCATGCCCTTCACTTGGAGGTGGGGATGGTCACACGGCTTTTAAATGCGTGATGAAAGGAGGGCTTGAGGAGCTTAGCCTATCAAACCCAACTCTTCTCCCTATGTTTGACTATCATTGCTTGTGTGTATTGATATTGTTTATACATGGTGACACAAAAATCAGTGTTTATTTATATACATATTTATGAATCCATGTCACTTCACGAGGATAAGAACTAATTGTAGAACTCGGGGTTGTACTGGAGCGTGGCACTCGCATCCAGCACTCGTGGCAGCTTACTTAGTACTGATAGATATTTTGCCACATCAAGCAGCATGGACCCTTGTCCGAGTCTACTGGCAACATGTAACTCCTCTTCAGTGAGAACCTTATCAAACAGAGAGTTTTCTTGGCTAGGTTCAACCAAGTCCATACCCCGAATGGTAGTCAGCACTCGTAGGGAAGTTGGTGCCACATAGGTTGGGTCTCTTTGAGACCACCATTTGGCCAATCGCTCCTCAGATACTGTCATGATCTGAGCTCCTAGTTCGGTCATTGCAATGCGGTTTTCACACCAACGCTGTTCAAATCGACTCCGACTTGCTGACAATAGCTTTAGTTGCTCAATGTTTATGAGATTCGGTTGGCAGAGCATTTCATTAAATGTTACGGTTAAGCGTAGTTCGTCAGCCTCCTCATCAGAGATGAGTCGCATGCGTTCATGTAAGAACTTGTTATAGTGCTCGTCAAGATGTTCCTGCTCTTCCTAGGATAAAGGGAAGGGCAAGTAATCTCCAAGCTGCTCTTTAGGGAATACGCATATGTCTGCCAAGACATAGACACAAGCGAACACCTTGAGCTTAGCATCCAACTCAGTTAAGCATTCTGTGACACTTCTATGTTCGACGAGGGCTTGCTCGGTTGCTATCTCATGCAAGGTTCTAGGAGTTTGCCTAGACTCTAGCATAGCTGGGGGTTCAGGCCTATATGAGCAAGATTGGTTAACGCTAGGATTGCTCATGCTCTTGGGGTTTCCATGTTTCTCTTGAGGCTTTGTTATTGCATCATGGTTCTCCTTGGGTGTGACTAGTGCGAATTCGTCACCCCGTCGTGACAGTGTTGTATCCACTCTTGATTTGTCAATGCAAGTTCTATTGTCAGTGGATAGAGTGTTGCAAGCATCCATTGATGGTAACGACTGCTTTGATTTGTCGGAGCACATGGATGTGTCTGAGGTTTCACCGCTATTAGGAGAGGCATCAATGGGCTCATTGGTGGATGGACTCGATGCTTTATTCATCAGCTCTCTAGCACTCTTTGTCCCAATGTCCTTGGGGTCCGCAACCACCTACAACTGTTATTATTTTCACTGTTTCCTCCTCTTTTTCTTGGTCAGCACAGGTGCATCTAGCATCTCAGGACGTTGGGCTATATCGACCATTGATGTGCTTGGTCGGGCCTCAGCATTTCCCTTCTCTAGAGGGTCCTCATGGGACCTAGTCGTGGCCTGTGGAGTAGCCTTGCCAGGTTGCATGGATACAACTGTCTCCCTTTTGGGGGAGTCTAGCACTTCCGCCCGTTCCCTGTGCTTAACTCCTCCAGCCCAGGTTTTAGGTGCTTTGGAAGTACTGGAGTTGTTAAGGAGGTAGGTCGCGACACCTCCTTCACAGGTAAACCACTAAGGACACGTTTCGCAAGGGGCCTTGTCACGGCCAAGGGCTATGACTGCTGTGATCCTTGATTTGCAGTAGTAGCAGCTAGTTCAGTGGACTTGCTACTATTGATGGATTGCGGTGTCAAGTCCTTAGGGCAATTGGAAGTGGTCATTGCTCTTAGAGCATTCCTTGCGTAGATCGAGTATCAGTTGAGCTAGCCACGGTGGATTGCACAGGCATATCTATTAACCCCAACATGAAGAAAGAAAAAGGAAATAAAAAAAGACGCAGGGCAAAGGCAGAAAAAAGGTAGCCCGACTGAAGAAAGAATAGGAGAAAAGGCCAAAAGCGCAAGGGCAACCTTAAAAGTCCAAGGCAAATACAAAAGGGGAAAGGCGCATTTTAAAATAAAAAGGCGCACCCTGAAATCTTGTAAAAGAGCGCCGGACTCTCACCCGTGCAATTTGTAAATATAGACAGGCGGTGGAAAGGAAGCTAGGAAGATAGAAGGACAATGGAAAAAAGGGCCTAGGCTACGGCCGGCCATGTAAAGGGGAAAAGGAGATGACTGCCCAAAAGGGATTTAGGGTTTTGTATATAAAGTTGAAAAGTGAATGAGAAGCTCATTCTTGTGTGTGGCCAAAAGTAGCTCTCTTCTTCTTCTTCTTCTTCTTCTTCTTCTTCTTCTTGCTTGCTTGAGCTTGTGCTTGAGAGAGGGAGTGTGAGAGTGTGAGGGAGTGAGTGTGTGAGGGTGAGGGACCGAGGAGGAGAAGCTCTCCATCTTCTCCTCTCTTCTTCTCTTCTCTTGTCTTGCTCGCGGCAATGGAGCTTGGAGCGTGGAGCTTGAGGATGGAGCTTACTTGAAGCTTGCACTTGGATCGTGGAGCTACCGGAGTGCGCAGGAGAGGAGGTAACTCTAATGGCACGGAGGTAAGCTCACTACACCTGTAGATATGGATGGCGCATCGGTTATGTGAGAGGTAGCCATTAGTCCTCGGCTTAGAAGCAATAAGCGGTCCGTGGGTCTTGGCAGTTGAGTGAAAGCTCCCACATTTTGGTTCCGTTGCCCGGGACCAATGGATTCAAGCCTTGAGCACTTGCGCGCTTTGAATCGAGCATTGGAGTAGGGTTTTCCCCGAACCCGTGCTTGAGATAGATAGGTAGGAAGCGAGGGGGTTGAAGAGGGTATTCGATCTCCTTGGCAAGTAGATTTTTGGCTTTCTTGAGATTTATGTTGTGGAATGAAGTAGTGTAGGTATTTACTTTGTGATTTGTATGCATTTAAGGTAGGAAAAAAACAAAGAAAAAGAAGGAAATAGTAGGGTTTTCTGTTGTTGTATAACAGGCTGAACAAGAAAATAGGGGCACAGATCCTTGGAGTGCCGCTCGATTCGAGCACCAAAGTGATTCCAGGCATGTCTGGCACTTTCTGGTAGTGTTTTGTACTTATCTGGAAGGCACTGGCCGATTCGGTGTAGTAGACGTTAGTCTAGAAGCATCGTGTGCAACTCGCAGGCCGTCGGCCGCGTCGTCAGACCAGGCCGTCCGAGTCCCAGAATCAGACCAGGCCGACCGAGCCCCAAAATCGAACCAATTTAGAATCGGACCAATCCCAAAAATTGGACAGTCCGATCGGACGTGCCACATGGCACTGGACCAACTAGAATCGAGAATCGGACCACTCAGAATTGGACGAGGCCGTCCGAACCTCAGAATCGAACCAGGCCGTCCGAGTCCCAGAATCAGACCACTCAGAATCGAGGACTAGGCCGTCCGATTTCCAGAATCGGACCACTTTTTGATCCGACTCCCAGAATCGGACATGACCAAAATCAGACCACTAGTCTGATCAGACCAACCCAAAATCGGACGTCCGATTCTGATAATCGGACTCCTGAAAATCGGACATCTTAGAATCAGGACAAAAACTGTCAAAATTGGACAGGTGTCTAGAACACAAATTCTAACGTATCTAAACCCCGAAATTGACCCCAAAGACCACATAGAGCTAAAGGCACATCACAGATCCATCATTGGGCTGAAACTTAGAGCAAGTAGTTCAAAATTTGCCTATAAACGGTCCTCCAAATTGTGCATGGCTTTTACCGTAACGGCCCTGCGGGCCGGGGGGGACTGCCTCCCCCCGACCCCCGCAAAGGGGGCTCTACCCCCTCCGCACCTCCCCCAAGTAGGTTGGAGGGAAAATGCGCATCGTGACAGGTCTTCCAAATTGGACCCTAGTGAAGTAATGGCTCTACACGAGCATGGATTCTCACTTGCAAAAGGGCAACCAAAAGCCCATGCCCGAACAGAGAGAAACAGAGACCCTAGAACATCAATGGGCCAATCTAGCCATCAAGGGCAAAAAGGCCACACCACAAGAATACAAAGACAATGTGTTGTCTAGTCAGAGCGAAATGCAACATCAGCAAGCTACAAATGCCAAGATGACTAGACATGACACTCTTGATGAGAGATGTACCTTGAGCAACACTGCACAGATAACCCAAGACATTGGTGGAGAATCCACATCTGGTCATTCAAGTGGGGACTCAAGGACATCTGTCAGAAGGCTTAAATTTACAAGCCAGGACCCGCAAGATGAAGACATAGTACCACCTGCTTATCTTAGGGTCAAACTCGCCACGAAAAGAGAGCATATTATCGATGCTCTGATTGATGAAGGAGCAGATTTTAACATCTCGACCTATGAATCATGGACCCTACTAGGCCAACCAGAGCTCACACCGACTAGTGCAACTCTTAGCCCTTATGGGGGACACCCACAAGCACTTATAGGGAAGTGCAAAATCCTTGCAACAATCGAAACAGAAAGCTTGCCTATCCTATTTAATGTTCCTCCAAATAGTGCTAGCTGCGGGAAAGAAACCCTCCTAGGAAGAACCTTCAAAAAGGAGACCAACTGTGAGGCCGACTATGTAGTACAGAGGATACACCTGACACTACCGGGTGTGAGGATAGTCACAACCTTTAGCAAGGGTGACCTCATCAAACCTTGAGGGAAAGGCAAGTAAGGTGCTGACATAACAGTCAAGCCTACAAACGAGGGCAAGGACTTGTTGGAAGAGTTGATACAAGCACAGGTCGAACGAAGAGAACCAGTGAGTGAGGCCATACTTGAAACAAAAAGGTCAGGAGACAAGGCCAGGGATAGGGTTTGGACTTACAAATATCATAGAAGACCACGAAAGAAGCCCAAGCCTTATAGACGAAGGCATTGACAGAAAGCTGGCACAATGCCATGATGGATATCGAAGGCATATCTTCGTGCTCAAGGGTATTATGCAGGCAATCATCGGATTTGGGTACCAAAACTCCCTGCTAAGCCACCTCTCTTAGAAGCCCAAATTGTGTCCAAAGCAAAGAGGCGTAGGAGGAAAACTAAACGAAAGGCCAAGTCTCAAACCAAAAATATTGGAGTGATTGAGCCCCTCACTATTGAAATCAAGAAACCAAACATGGCCTATCAAAAAGTAGATCCCTAGCCTGGTGTACTTAGCAAGCAAATATCAGAGGTAACTGTCAAGCATGCACAAGGCCCACTAGTGCCCAAGGAGTTTTTGACTTCCCAAGAGGATAATGGGCACCACAAGCACAACATTACTCATGATAAGGTTGATCACTCAACAAAGCTAATGACAGAATCGCCTAACAATCACGAGCAAATTCTCCAGTCCCAAGCCCACATAGGAGTCCCAGATCTCCTACATCCTCTTCACCTAAATTGACACGTGAAGTGCGGCAGCAGCAGCCTCGTGTCACTGCTCATCCTACACAAGTGAAGGTGCAAAGGGCAACAAAAGACACGACCACTTCTAATCTGCCTAGGGACTTGACACCGCAGTCTACCAATGGTAGCCAGTCACTGAACTAGCCACCACTACTTCCAATCAAGGACCACAACAGCCACAATCTTTGGCCATGACAACACCCCTTGCGGAACGTGTCCTTAGTGGTTTACCTGTGGAGGAGGTGTTGCAACCAAATCCCTCGACAACTCCAGCACTCTCAAAGTGCCTAAAGCCTAGGTTGGAGGAGTTAAACATGAGGGAGTCACCTGAAGAGCTAGACTCTTCGAAAAGGGAGGTAATTGTGCTCGCACAACCTAGCGAGGCTATTCAGCGGGCCATGACTAGGTCCCATGAGGACCCTCTAGAGAAGGGAAATGATGAGGCCCGACCAAGCACATCAACAGTCAATATAGCCCAGGGTCCTGAATTGTTGAGAGATGCACCTTCATTAACCAAGAAAAAGAGGAGAAAACAACGAAGACAACAGCAATCACAAGTGGTTGTGGACCCCAAGAACAGTGGGACGAAGGGCACTGGAGAGCTGATGAATATAGCACTGAGTCCATCCACCAATGAGCCCACTGATGTCTCCCCTAATAGCGGTGAAACCTCAAACACATTCGTGTGCTCTGAGAAATCAAAGCAGCCATTGCCATCAACAGTTGCTTTCAACACTCGATCCACTAACAATAAAACTCGCATTGACAAATCAAGAGTGGATACAACACTGTCACAACAAGGTGACGAACTCACACTAGTCACATCCAAGAAGAACCATAACGCAACAACGAAGCCTCTAGAGACGCATGGAAACCCCAAGGGCATGAGCAATCCCAACGATAACCAATCTGGCTCATCTAGGCCTGAGCCCCCAGCTATGCTAAAGCCCAGGCAAACTCCTAAAACCTTGCATGAGATGGCAACCGAGCAAGCCCTCGCTGAACATAGAAGTGTCGCAGAATGCTTAACTGAGTTGGATGCTAAGCTCAAAGTGTTCGCATGTATCTACGTCTTTGCGGACATGGGCGCATGCCCTAAGGAGCAGCTTGAAGAATACTTGCCATTCCCCTTATCTTGGGAAGAGTAAGAACATCTTGACGAGCACTATAGCAAGCTCTTACATAAACACATGCAACTCATCTCTGACGAGGAGGCTAACAAACTGTGCTTAACCGTCACGTTCAATGAAGTGCTCTGCCGACTGAATCTCATAGACATAGAGCAACTAAAGCGACTAACAAAGGGCCGAAGTCAATTTGAACAACGTTCGTGTGAGAACCGTGTTGCAATGGCCGAACTAGGGGCTCAAATCATGACAATCTCTGAGGAGCGATTGGCCAAATGGCGGTCTCAAAGAGACCCAACGTATGTGGCACCAACTTCCCTACGAGTGCTGACTACCATTCGGGGTAGGGACTTGGCTGAACCTAGCCAAGAAAACTCTCTGTTTGATAAGGTTCTCATGGAGGAGGAGTTACATGTTGCCAGTAGACTCGGACAAGGGTCCATGCTGCTCGATATGGCAAAATATCTATCAGTACTAAGTAAGCTGCCACGAGTGCTAGATGCGTGTGCCATGCTCCAGTACAACCCTAAGTGCTACAATTGGTTCTTATCATCGTGAAGCGACATTATGTATATAAATAAATACTGATTCTTGTGTCACCTTGTATAAACAATATCAGCACACACAAGCAATGATAGTCAAGAGTAGGGAGAAAAGTTGGGTCTGACAAGCTACGCTCCTCAAGTCCTCCTCTCATCACACACTTAGAAGCCGTGTGACCATCCCCACCTCCAAGTGAAGGGCATGCAACCCACACTACTGCCATAGGAAGCCTTGACCAACAACACTGATGATGTAGACAGGGTGCAGTCCCTTTCTATACACCTTCTCCCCTTTTTGGTCTATCCTTCCGAGGATGTGCCCTATCCCACTCCATGACAACCAGTCCACAAAACTTAGCATAAGCCAATATCTGCTAATAGCTGGAGGCAAAACGAACATCATCATGGGGGCCACCCCTTTACGACAAACACTGCATGCCTCACCCCTCCCCTTCTTGTCATATGCGCTTGATAAACCACACTAAAATCCCTTCCATGTGAATAGTTGGATCCTATATCAAGGTCTAACCCTTGGATTGCATCTTGCAGGCTTCCGGACAGAACACATGGAGAACCATGGACATCTGGCATGCAAAGACACTCTTCACAGATGACGGGAGCATGTGGCACGCACCCCTCCACCGAAGCGCTATGTGCCCACCCTCAGGAGGTATGCCAAGAAGCGAGGCCCTAAGCGACACCATCCCGGACGAAGGCCAAAGAATCCTCGAGTCAAGAAAGTCGAGACTCAAAGAAACATACAGCAGGTGGCAACGCCAGTGGCACAAACCCCCAACGTACGCTCGGGCACCAGATGCTCAAGGGCAGACAAGGCGGCCAGGAATAGGGCAGAATTTAATGAACTATTTAAGGACATTTTGGAAACAATCACGGCCCGGGACTACACCATTCATGTCCCAGCCGACATGTTCCCTGCCCAGCCTCATGGGAGCCCCGCACTAGCACCACCCCGGTCACCTAGCCAACCGGACTCACCCCGCCTCGTACCTATCGACTAAATCCATATGATGTACAAGTAGCTCGACAAGTCAGCATGCCAGAACATTTTGTTTTTTGATGAGTAAAGGGGCAAGATCCCCACTTGTACACATTCATGTTACTTCTTGTTAATGTATGCAACCTTAACAAGCAATGAAATAGGCATCCCAATAAACATCATAGAATTTTCAAAAATTATGTATTATCATGATTACATTGGTTCGATGCACTTAACACAAGTGAGCATATACTCTCACGAAGTGAAAAGTGGATGCAGAATGACACAGGTTAAGGTCTAGAAGCGTTTAATATCCAAGTCACCACAAGACCACCAACCCCACAAAGAACCATTATGGAGAAAGTGACAAACATACCAAGAAACCAAAGCCATGATGGAAACGCCACTGGATGAGAACCCAAGGACACCTCTATAGGAAAAGCACATATTGCAACTGAGCATGGCCAAAGCATGATCATCGATTACCTCCTTCTTCTTGGCCAAACACTATGTTCGGGCAGGAGCCACGCTCTCAACAAGCACGAACGTCTCTTCATCATCCAGGATTCAATTCGCAAGATGCTCTGCCCTTGTCCATGCACAGCTCACTCCAAGTGCTACCTCAATTGTTCGATGTCTCACATGTTACAAAAAGGTTTGCAAAATCTCAAGTGTATCTCTTCATCTCAACAACAGTTTCTCTAGCATCAAGGCCGGTGACACAATCATCTCTGTAATATCAATTCTTAATAGCCTTTGAATCCCAACATTTCTCAATCCAAATGAAAGGCTAACAGCCTCAATGTATGGCATTGATTGTATTCACTTTTCCCACCAAAAAAAAAAAGAAAGAAAGAAAGAAAGAAAAAGAAAAAGAACCAGAAAAAAAAAACGCACATGATCGTAGCACCATACCTAGGGGTACTCAAATTAGGTACGTCCAGTGACCTCGGTCGGCTGGCTACATCCCTAATTCCCTAGCCCTTTGTACATCCCCCACAATTGTTCAGGGCACATCAAGGGCCGGACATACCTAGGGAGCTCACCTCGCCTATGGTTAGACCTATCACCCTGAACCACTTGCCATTTCTTTTGCACTCAATCTCAATGCCATTACAATCAACAGTGGTGAGCAAGGCATGAAAGACAATGGAAAAGTCCACCATACTTTTCAAGCACTACAAGTAGTCACTAGCCACCAAGAGCTAGACATCAAGAAGCTCAATTATGCTACATGGCCTTGACAAGACCATAATGATGTCTCAAGCGATCTTCAAGTGCACTCCCTGTATTCATCGACAAAATTTTCCATCAGCTTAGCCCCTTGCTTCACTGATCCATTGCTATACAAGGAACCAGGCCGACAGTCTTCTAACTAAGCAATATCTAAGTATGCACAAGCACTCACATAATACTTGCACCGAAGTATATACACAGTTTGGGTCCTCAAGTGCATGACAATGCTCTCAGCTTGCTTAGAGTTCGACATGTCTCCCAAACTAATTGCACTATGTCTTGTGCACAATAGAGAAGAATAGCACTACCCTTAGGGAGAGACCACATGAGAGGTTTTCAATTGCAGGTGTTGAAGACTCCAACGAAAGTGTCGTTCGCTCTTCATCAACACCCAACTCTGAATGCTTATCCCTTACCATCCGACAAGCCCGCAAAGAATCGTCATGTGCAGAATCCCCAACACACCAACACTTGTGCTGGCCATCAATGCAATCCCCACACAGAATAGCCCTACCACCAACTCCAACAACCTTCCACCAGCCACCTTGGCCACCAACAGGCCCCCAGGACCTTCTGCCACACTACCACCAACACTCCTCCACGAAAACCACAAGCATCCTTGTCACCCACATCTTCGGTGCAAGCTACAGCCTGCTACCTATGACGGTGAGTGCCATGGGACTGGCACTCGTCTAGGAGGGGGGTAATGTTAACCCCAACACGAAGAAAGCAAAAGGAAATAAAAAAAGACGCAAGGCAAAGGCGGAAAAAAGGTAGCCTGACTGAAGAAAGAATAGGAGAAAAGGCCAAAAGCGCAAGGGCAACCTTAAAATTCCAAGCAAATACAAAAGGGGAAAGGTGAAATTTAAAATAAAAAGGCGCACCCTGAAATCTTGTAAAAGAGCATCGGGCTTGTTCAGATTCAAAGAGGCAGATAGATGACAGACAGAGTGAAGCAACTAGCTTCCTCTCTCACACTCTATTATTTATACCACACTCAATAGTGAAAGATACAACCTACGGTCATAAGACCATTCACACCAAAGGCACCGACTTATTTAATGTATCTAACTACTATGGCTAGACTAGCTGTGTCCAGCTCATGTCGGTCAACACACACTAAATGAGCTTGATATTCTAACACTCCCCCTCAAGCTCAAGACAGCATATGTACTCCAAGTAGCTGTCTAAAACCACAGAACTTATCTTTACCCAGAGACTTGGTAAAGATATCTGCTACCTGCTCATCAGTCCTCACATGCATAAGATCAACCTTTCCTGCAAGGACCATCTCACGAATAAAGTGGTAGTGTACCTCTATGTGTTTTGTCCTGGCATGGTAAACTGGATTCATGGCCAGGAGTACACTACTCAGATTATCACATAACAGTTTCACTGGAGCATCAACCTGAATATCCAAGTCAGCCATAAGCTTGAGCAGCCAAGCAATCTCACATGCTGCCAATGCAGCCCCCCTGTACTCTGCCTCAGTACTAGATAAAGCAACCGTAGGCTGCTTCTTGCTGCTCCAACTGATCATGCCGCTACCAAAGCCAAAGGCATAGCCACTCGTAGATCGTCTGTCAGTTGAGCATCCTGCCCAATCTGCATCTGTGTATCCAATCAGTATCAAGGGCTTATCTCTGACATAGAACAGCCCATAGTCTACAGTGGACTTAGTATACCTCATGATGCGTCTAACTGCATCCAAGTGTGGCTTTCTCGGCTTTTGCATAAACTGGCTTATCAGCCCTACTGCATAGCTCAAGTCAGGCCTAGTGATGGTCAAGTAAATCAGACTGCCGACCATCTGCCTGTACATAGTCACATCTTCTACTTCAGCCCCAGTGTTCATGTCTAGCTTTACATTCTGGTCCAGAGGTGTATCCAGTGGTTTGCATTCAGCCATGCCATACTTCTTAAGCATTTCCATGGCATAGTGCTTCTGCATCAGCCATAAGCCATTTTCAGCTGGTACGACCTCAATACCCAAGAAATACTTCAGATCTCCCAGATCTTTCATGTCAAATTCAGATTTCAGCATCTTCATAGCATGCTGAATTCCCATGTCATCATTTCCAGTGATTATCAGGTCATCAACATATATGACCAGCACTACCAAGCCACTGTCAGTCTTCTTTGTAAACAGGCTGTGATCAGCCCTGCCAACAACAAATCCAAGACTCTGCAAGTAACTTCTGATCCTAGCATGCCAGGCTCTCGGAGCCTGCTTCAGCCCATACAGTGCCTTTTTCAGCCTGCACACATAATGCTGAAAATCAGGGTGCTCATACCCTTCCGGCTGAATCATGTATACATCCTCTGTTAAATCACCATTGAGGAATGCATTCTTAACATCCATCTGCTGCAATTTCCAGCCTTTTGCAGCAGCCAAGGCAATAACAGTTCGTATGGTTGCCATTTTTGCAACCGGGCTGAATGTTTCATCATAATCCAAGCCATACTGCTGAGCATATCCTTTAGCGACCAGCCTTGCTTTGTACCTTTCTACACTGCCATCAGACTTACATTTGATTTTATAAACCCATTTGCAGCCAACAGGCTTTTTCCCTTCAGGCAGTGGTACCAAATCCCAAGTCTGATTTTCAGCCAAGGCTTTCATCTCTTCGTCCATAGCCATGCACCAGTTTTCATCCTTTGCTGCTTCAGCATAAGTACCTGGTTCTTTGATCTCCATCACTTTTATCATGTATGCATAATGCTTTGCAGAATAACCAAAGTACGTCAACCTGTCAACAGGGTATCTGACCCTCTGCGATCGTCTAGGCTGTGGTGCACTACTCGATTCACCTCTCTCATGAGGCGGAATGTACCTGTTCTGCCTCGTGCCAGGTGTATAGACAGTCGGAATACCAAGTTCGCTGTCTAAAGTATCACTAGACTCATAGCCCAAAGTCATTCTGCCAGGTGTCATCATACCATCCTCACTAACTTTCTCTTTTCCTTTGCTGTCCAAGACATCATGTCTCCCCCTCACTGACATACCCGTGTCAGTGGACGGTGAGCTCCTCAATCTCCCTGTCCATGGGGATACTGTCTGACTGATAGGTCATGTCATAGCAGTGCTCTGCTGCATATCAACTGTAGAGACATGAGTGGAAGGCAGATCGGATGGCACTGCAACTGGTGAGACATACCAAGAGCCCAGCTCATCAAAGATGACATCCCTGCTTACCAAAGTCTCCTTGGTAGAGGGATCATAACATTTGTATGCCTTCTTCTCCTGCGAGTATCCAATGAACACACTCTTATGTGCTTTGGGATCCAGCTTTTTCCTCTTCTCATCTGGAATGTGCACATAAGCAAGACAGCCAAAGACCTTCATGTGTCTTACATCCAGCTTATAGCCATAGAGCCTCTCAAACGGTGTCATGTCATGAATGCCTGCAGTGGGAGTCCTGTTCAGAATATATGCGGCTGTCACAACAGCCTCTGCCCAATAGTAAAGCGGCATATGCTTCTCATTCATCATGGCCCTGGCAGCTTCCATTAGAACCATGTTCTTCCTTTCAGCTACTCCGTTTTGCTGCGGAGTGTAGCTGCAGGTTAGCTGCCTACGAATGCCATTTTCAGTCAAAAAATCAGCAAATTCATTGGAGACATACTCCCCACCGCTATCAGATCTCAAGCAAGAGATGTAACACTCAAATTCCTTCTCAACCTGTGCCTTAAATTTCTGAAAAACAGCAAAGACCTCATCTTTTGTTTTCAATATGTAAAGCCATGTATATCGACTGTAGTCATCAATGAAGGATACATAGTATCTGGAACCCCCCATAGATGCATTATGAGCTGGTCCCCAAACATCAGAGTGCACTAACTGCAGTGGTCGTGTACTCTGTCTTACATGCCTGACAAACGGCAATCGTGACTGCTTACCAAACTAGCAAGCCTCGCAGACATGACCAATATCTGAATATTGGAATCTAGGTAGCCCTGTTACCAGCTGCTTCTTCTGCATGGTCTGCAGCCTCTGCAAATTGATATGCCCCACTCTCTTGTGCCAAATCTCTAAGTCCCTGATAGTGCCAGAACCCTGAGCAAACATAGCGGAATTCAGCTCTGGCAGTGTAGCATCAAGAGTGAACATTCTTCCATTTCTGTGGCCTTTCGCGATCAACTTGCATCCATTGCCAAACTCTTCAATAAAGCAGCCATGCTTATTGAAGCGAACCTGCAAGTTCTGCTCTGTCATTTGACACAGACAATAGGTTCTTCGTAATCGAAGGAACATGCAAAACATCATGAAGATTCTTCTTCCTGCCATCATGTACAACCAGAGGCACTTTGCCTTTATGCTCAATGCTATGTTGCGTGTCATCACCTGTGCATACATAGCCATGCTTTTCAGCCACCATATCCGTGAACCAATCACCATGAGGGGTCATGTGATTCGACGCCCCCGAGTCAATGTACCACACTACATCATCAGATGATTTTTGAGCAGCCTTATCTTTGACATATTGCATGGCAAACAGTCTATCACCAGAGTCATCTGCCTGACTAGACGTAGCATAATGTCCATGTTGCTTGCCCTTCTGATTTCCCTGCTTCTTCCAGCAATCCTTTGCAATATGCCCATACTTTCCGCAGTAGTGACAATCCTTGTCCTTATTTGGATTGTCTGATTGACGTTGCTGCTGCCATGAGCCTCTGCCACGGGAGTTCGATCTCCCCCTGCCTCGAAAGTTGCCACTACCTCTTGCATTTGATGACTGCTGATTGCTATTACTATAGGATGCATTCTGCTGGCCTCCTCTGCCAGATCCATAGCCTCTACCACGGCTACCACGACCACGCTGATTCGAATAAAAAACTGCATCCTTATTCTTAGAGCTGCTTGACCCTGTAGCTAAGCCAAGCTTCACCTCTTCATGAATCAATAATGCAACCAGCTCATTAAAATCAGGCATCTCAGCCCGCACAGATACTGAAGTGTCAAAAGACTTATAATCCGGACCCAAGCCATTTAAGGTCACTGCAACCATATCCTCATCTTCTACCTGTGAGCCAACAGATGCGAGCTGATCTGCTAAGGTTTTAATCTCCGTGACATAGTCCTGTATGGATCTGTTCTTCCTCTCTATGTTGTTGAATTTTTGCTTCAGTTGTATCTTCCTGGCACTCGTAGTTGTGCCATAGTACCTGACCAATATGTTCCATGCATCTGCTGGGGATTTACAGTTCATGATCTGCATCACCATAGCATCCGAGATACATAATGATAGCCAATGTAAAACTCTGCGAGCTCTTTCCGTCCAAGCTCAATGTGCTCGTCTTTGATCAGCTGTAGGATTCCTATCTGGAACTTCAGGTTCAGCCTCAACACCTGTCACTAAGTCCCAGTATCCTTTGCCTATCAGAAAGTTCTCCATGCGGAACTTCCATATTGCATAATTGTTGCTATCAAGCTTTTCTCCCACAATCTGGGTTACATTATCAATTCTATCAGCATTTGCCATGTTGCAGACCTTGCCTGACTACCTGCAAACCAAGATTTTCTTAACAGTTCAACTTCAACCCGGAACTGTTTATGACAGTTTTCTGCAATTAATTGCAGTAAAAAACCAGGGTATTTCAGCCCACTAACAGTCCAAAATAGCTCACACCAAGTGGCTTAACCTGTGAGTAAAGCAGTCAATGCAAATACTATGTATCCACTTCGGTTTGAACTCCTGCAACCTCACTGCCAAGGTACATATATGCAGTCTGAAAATTGTACTTCTGTGAGTGACCAGCAGTGATCTCAAACCCAAAACTGAGTAGTATACATGTCATACATGTCCCAAACTTCCATAGATTACTGCTAGTACATGTGTCAAGCCATGCATAGGCATAGAACCTCAAAACAGTATATAACCAGCATATATGAACATTGTAAATAAATTCCCAGATTTCAAATAGCCAATGCACTGGCAACCTGGATTAATTTCAGTCCCAAATATCCATAAACCATTTGCATTACTTCTGTTTCCAATGCTCAAGCATTCAATAGTCATAGACCGAGTCTTCAAGTACCCGTGGAACAAACCCAGCCAACTAGTTCTTCAGAAATAACCAATTTGTGCTTTATGTCTGCAAATTTTTTTCAAATTTTCAGCCTATCATAGGCTCTCAGATCAGGCCACTTCAAGCTCCAAGATTATGTCAAAAATACCCAAGAAGTATGACATGTCTTCTACCAAGCATCAAGTGCTACATCCAAGTTCAATGTACATGCCAAAGAGCATCCAAATATGCAGGCTTCCCAAGTGTACAATGTCACTGTAAGTTCACTGACAGTTCAGCCCTGTGTATTCAGATCTGTACACCTCTATTACAGCTCCCACATGAGCTCCCACAAGAGCAATAGTAGGATAGACCCTTCAAGAACCTTCCTTGGTATGCATCCAAGCTCTATGCCACCTGACAAGTATTATACTCCTTGAATCTCAGCCAATGAGAGCAGCCTGTTCATAGGCACAGTCCACACAGACTGTTCAGAGTACATTCAGATCAGATTTGCCCACTTGTTGATGCTCAACGGAGCTTTGGTGAATCTCCAGACAAGCTACACTCCTGGTAATGCTCAATAGAGCCTTGGTAAGCAGTCCATGTGCTGAATCTCAGCCATGGAGTTCAGCCTGGAAACAGGCGCAAACACGCTGGCTGAACAGATCTGTGCTGCTGCACATCTTGCTCATTACCATGACAATGATACACTCACTGATGCTCAATCAGTCCTTGGAGGACCTCTCAGCAAGCAACAACCCTTCTTCAAGCCAGAAGACTCCAATGCTTCACTGTACATACCTCTAGTGTGACCTTTGATGGAAATGGCAGGCAGTCCTCTTCTTTTTCCAGCTCTTCAGTTCACTCTTCAAGTCTTCTTATTGAGTGCATTCCACTAGTGAGCCCATTCATGGCTCTGATACCATGTTCAGATTCAAAGAGGCTGATAGATGACAGACAGAGTGAAGCAACTAGCTTCCTCTCTCACACTCTATTATTTATACCACACTCAATAGTGAAAGATACAACCTACGGTCATAAGACCATTCACACCAAAGGCACCGACTTATTTAATGTATCTAACTACTATGGCTAGACTAGCTGTGTCCAGCTCATGTCGGTCAACACACACTAAATGAGCTTGATATTCTAACAGGGCTCTCACCCGTGCAATTTGTAAATGTAGACAGGCGGTGGAAAGGAAGCTAGGAAGATAGAAGGACAATGGGAAAAATGGCCTACGCTACGGCCGGCCATGTAAAGGGGAAAAGGGGATGACCGCCCAAAAGGGATTTAGGGTTTTGTATATAAAGTTGAAAAGTGAATGAGAAGCTCATTCTTGTGTGTGGCCAAAAGTAGCTCTCTTCTTCTTCTTCTTCTTCCTCTTCTTCTTCTTCTTCTTGCTTGCTTGAGCTTGTGCTTGAGAGAGGGAGTGTGAGAGTGTGAGTGAGTGAGTGTGTGAGGGTGAGGGACCGAGGAGGAGAAGCTCTCCATCTTCTCCTCTCTTCTTCTCTTCTCTTCTCTTCTCTTCTCTTCTCTTGCTCGCGGCAATAGAGCTTGGACCGTGGAGCTTGAGGATGGAGCTTGCTTGAAGCTTACACTTGGATCGTGGAGCTACCGGAGTGCGCGGGAGAGGAGGTAACTCGAATGGCACGGAGGTAAGCTCACTACACCCGTAGATATGGATAGCACGTCGGTTATGTGAGAGGTAGCCATTAGTGCTCGGCTTGGAACGCTTGAAGCAATAAGCGGTCTGTGGGTCTTGGGGTTGAGTGAAAGCTCCCACAATATCCTTAGGTTAAGAGCTAAGGGGGGTGTCGTGTCCCACCTCTTGGACATTCGGAAGCTCTGATGTAGGTAGAGATTGGGATCGAGTAGCCGCACTTGACGAGTGTTGTGCTTCCCATGTCCGTTTAGGGGAAGAGGGTGTAGGAGACTTGGGACTCCCAAGTGGCTTTGACACTGGTTGGGAGATTTGTTCGTGGCTGTTAGATGATTTTGCTATTTGCTTTATTGAGCATTTAACCTTGCCATGAGCAATGTTGTGCCTATGATGCCTGCTATCCTCTTGGGGAATCAAAGGCTCCTTGGGCACTAGTGGCTTTTGCATATCCTCAACGATTACATCTGATGTTTGCTTGTCAAGCACACTAGGCTGAGGATCTACCCTCCAATTGGTCCTGTTGGGTTTCTTGATTTCGACCATGAGGGGCTCGAACACTCCACTGTTTTTGACTTGGGACTTGGTTTTTCGTTTAGATCTCCTCCTACGGTTCTTTGCTCTTGATACGTCCTGGCCTTCAGTCGACAAATGAGGTTTAATAGGGGGTTTTGGTACCCAAATCCATCGGTTGCCTACATAATACCCTTTAGCACGTAGCAACGCTTTGGATATCCATCGCGGCGTTGTGCTAACTCTCCATCGATACCTTCGTCTATAAGGCTTAGGCTTCTTTTGGGGTCTTCTACGATATTTGTAAGTCCAAAGGCCGTCCTTAGCATTGTCTCCAGACCTTCTTGTTTCCGGCATGGCCTCACTCACTGGTTCTCGTTGTTCGACCTGTGCTTATATTAACTCTTCCAACAAGTCCTTGCTCTCGTCCGCAGGCTTGATTGTTATGTCAGCACCTTGCTTGCCTTTCCCTCGAGGTTCGATGAGGTCACCCTTGCTAAAGGTCGTGACTATCCTCACACCCAATAGTGTCAGGTGTATCCTCTGTGCTACATAGTCAGCCTCACATTTTATCACCCTTTTGAAGGGTCTTCCCAGGAGGGTTTCCTTACCATATTTAGCAGTATTTGGAGGAATATGAAATATGATAGGCAAGCTTTCCGTTTCAATTGTCGCAAGGATTTTGCACTTCCCTATGAGTGCTTGTGGGTGTTCCCCATAAGTGCTAAGAGTTGCCCTAGTCGGTGTGAGCTCTGGTTGGCCTAGTAGGGTCCATGATTCATAGGTCAAGATATTAAAATCTGCTCCTTCATCAATCAGAGCATTGATAGTATGCTCTCTTTTCGTGGTGAGTTTGACCCTAAGATAAGCCGGTGGTACTATGTCTTCATCTTCCGGGTCTTGGCTTGTGAATTTAAGTCTTCTAACAAATGCCCTCGAGTCCCCAACTGCACGACTAGACGTGGATTCTCCACCAATGTCTTGGGTCATCTGTGCAGTGTTGCTCAAGGTACATCTCTCGTCAAGAGTGTCATGTCTCGTCATCTTGGCATTTGTAGCTTGCTAATGTTGCATTTCGCTCTGACTAGACATGATCTGAACACAATGTCTTTGTGTTCTCATGGTGTGGCCTTTTTGCCCTTGATGGCTAGATTGGCCCATTGATGTTCTGGGGTCTATGTTTCTCTCTGTTCGGGTTTGGGCTTTTGGCTGCTCTTTTGCAAGTGAGAATCCATGCTCATGTAGAGCCATTACTTCACTAGGGTCCAATTTGGAGGGCCTATCACAAAGCCCATTTTTCCTCCAACCTATTTGGGGGAGGTGTGGAGGAGCCCCCTCTGTGGGGGACCGGGGGAGGCAATCCTCCCCGGCCCTCAGGGCCGTTACAGTAAACACCATGCACAATTTGGAGGACCGTTTATAGCCAAATTTTGAACTAGTTACTCTAAGTTTCAGCCTAGTGATGGATCTGTGATGTGCCTTTAGCTCTACATAGCCCTTGGGGTCGATTTCAGGGTCTAGATGCGTTAAAATTTGTGTTCTAGATACCTGTCCGATTTTGACAGTTTTTTGTCCGATTCTCAGATGCCCGATTTTCAAGAGTCCGATTATCAAAATCGGACGTCCGATTTTGGGGTGGTCCGATCGGCCTAGTGGTCCAATTTTTTGTCACATCCGATTCTAGGAATCGGATCGAAAAAGTGGTCTGATTTTCGGAGTGGTCCGATCGGCCCAGTGGTGCAATTCTGGACTGGTCCGATTTTGGATGGTCCGATTCTGGATGGTCCGATTCTGGGTGGTCCGACTCAAACAAACTGGTCCGATTCTCCGATTCTAGGTGGTCCGCCGACTCGGACGAACTGGTCCGATTATGGACTGGTCTGATTTTGGGTGGTCCGATTATGGACTGGTCCGATTCTGGGTGGTTCGATTCTAGGACTCGGACGGCCTAGTCCGATTCTGGGACTCGAAAGGCCTGGTCCGACTACGAGGACGGCGGCCCACGAGTTGTGCACGATGTCTCTAGGTCAACATCTACTCCACTGAATCATCTAGCGCCTTCCAAATAGGTACAAAACACCACAAGGAAATGCCAGACATGCCTAGAATCACTATGGTGCTCGAATCAAATGGCACTCCAAGGATCTGCGCCCCTATTTCCCTGTTTTAGCATGTTATACAATAACAAAAAACCCTATTGTTTGCTTCTTTTTCTTTGTTTTTTCATATCCTAAATGTATACAAATCACAAAGCAATCACCTACACTACTCCAACATGCTTTTCCAAATCCAAAAACCAAAAACCTACTTGCTAAGGAGATCGAATACCTCTTCAAACTCCCTCGCTTCCTACCTATCTACCTCAAGCACCGGTTCGGGGAAAACCCTACTCAATGCTCGATTTGAAGCACGCAAGCACTCAAGGCTTGAATCCATTGGTCCCGGCAACGGAACCAAAATGTGGGAGTTCACGCTCAACCGCCAAGACCCACGGACCGCTTATTGTTTCAAGCGTTCCAAGCCGAGCACTAATGGCTACCTCTCATATAGCCGACGCACCATCCATATCTACGGGTGTAGTGAGCTTACCTCCATGCTGTTCGAGTTACCTCCTCTCCCGCGCACTCTGGTAGCTCCATGATCCAAGTGCAAGCTTCAAGAAAGCTCCATCCTCAAGCTCCACGCTCCAAGCTCCATTGTCGCGAGCAAGGCAAGAGAAGAGAAGAGAAGAGAAGAAGAGAGGAGAAGATGGAGAGCTTCTCCTCCTCGGTTCCTCACCCTCACACACTCACTCCCTCACACTCTCACACTCCCTCTCTCAAGCACAAGCTCAAGGAAGCAAGAACAAGAAGAAGAAGAAGAAGAGGAGAGCTACCTTTGGCCACACACAAGAATGAGCTTTTCATTCACTTTTCAACTTTATATACAAAACCTTAAATCCCTTTTGGGCGGTCATCCCTTTTTTACATGGCCGGCCGTAGCCTAGGCCCCTTTTTTCCATTGTCCTTCTATCTTCCTAGCTTCCTTTCCACCGCCCATCTACATTTACAAATTGCACGGGTGAGAGCCCCCGGCGCTCCTTGAATTAAACCATGATGCGCTTGTGCTCTTTTACAAAAGTTTTGACTTGCGCTTTTCCTTGTGCGCCTTTCTCCCTTATTTAGGATTCTTCTCCTTGTGTGTCTTTGTCTTCCATTTCTCTTTGCCTTGGCCTTTGTCTTTGTCTTCTGCTTGCTTTTCCAGATTTTCCACCTTCGTTCGTTTGAGGGTTAACACTTAATCTTCATCTTCCATCCACCATAGCATCTGCCATGCTCTAGATCTCGCATCTTTTGACATTCTTCACTTTTTCTTATTCTCTCCTTACTAGGTGCATATTTTTCTTTGAGTGAGAGGTTGTTGGGGGTAAAGGCACCTATTGCCTAACCGCGCGTATATTCATTACATTAATAATACCACACACCTCTACACTACAGGTGGTAGCTGTCCATCACTACCACTTCATTCTTTATTCTTTTAGTGACATTTGAATAAGGGAAGGCCAATTACACATTGTGACTGTTGGAGTTCCCACATACAGTGTCTCTCTCTCTTACTCTCTTGCTCCATCTGCCATAGCTCTTGCTTGACTCTTGCTTCCACTTGTGTGATTCCACCCAGGCTCTACCTTTCATAAGGAGTACCCACCTAGCATTTGGCCATTGGTCTCTACCCCAACATTGAGCTTTTTGCATGATAATTATAGATTTGCTAATTCTATATCTAAATTGTGTGCATTTCACTTTGAATCTCATTCTCCAATATTTGAATATTTTTGGAAATATTGCAATGCATATTACATTAAATCTGGTTTTTTTGCAATTTCTTGAACATTATTGGAAATGAAGCTACTTAAGCTCAAGGAAAATTTGTCATATTTGGAAGCTAGAAGATCAAGGCTTAAGTAGGGAATCAAGCTGGGTGTTTAAGTAAGGCCTTCAAGAAGGGACTTTTATCTCTGTATTATAGAAGATGAAAGCGAGATACATTTTATGTTTTAGTGAGATCGTGATATCTATGGGTTGTATAGTAAGTTAGACTGCTCCTAAAGGTACTTTGATGAAAACAACCTATTTAGATGTAGTTTGGTGAGTCAAGTTGTTCATGCCATTTGCCCAATTTTTTTCATGTTCTAGAAGCTATAGGGCATGAGTTTTATAAAAAATGAACCTTCTCTATAACCTTTGGACTAAGTTCAAACAAGCTAGAACCATTTTTATACTACAAAGAGAAGACATATATGTTTTGGAGCTTATTTTGCTTAAGATGGATAACTTACAAAATACCCCCAAAATTTATGAAAAGATTGGTATGCATTAAAAAGTTGTCAAGCTCTTTTACTTTTACTATTGGTTGGCCATTATAGTAGTGAGCATTCAATATTGTAATTAGTTGGTCTCTTTTGAGCTTACAATCGAGTATATCTTGATATTTTGGTGTGCAAGACATATTGCAGTCATTATGGATTCCTTATTTACTTCTAAAAATATGCTATTTAACATTGAAAATTTGGATGGCACTAATTTTTCTTATTAGAAAGAGTAAACATATAATGTATTAATTTAGAAAAAGCAAGTAATGTCAATCAACTGCAATGGTTTTAAGTCTGATGGCACGGATGCATATGTATGGGGAGAAATGGATGAGTTGGCATGTTACACTATCATGTTGACCAAAGTCTTCTTATTTTAATGTAAAAGACACAATAAGAGGTGCATACAAGGTTTGCAATTTGTATGAAAATGAGAGTGTTTCTTCATAAGTTTATTGGTTGAAAAAACTCATTGATCTCCACATGGAGAAAGGGAATTCTATATCCAACCATCTCAATGAGAGCTTAACACCATTTTCAAATAGTTGATAGGCTGAAGAAAAGGTATTCTTCATAATTTAATTAAGGCTATGTTCTTGTTGGTCACCTTGCCTAAGAGTTGGGATACTTTTAGGACATCCATTAGCAATTCAACACTTGCATGTAATCTTACAAATACTAATGTTGAGAAAATTTGCTCCTTGAGGAGATGAATAGAAATAAAAATTCATGTTCAAAGAACTCTAGTGTACTCACTATGAGAGGAAGTTCAAATGCTAGGGAAAACATTCATGAGAAATGAAAGGGAAGAAGTTTATCTAGAATACATGGCATAGCAAGAAGCGTATGGAATGCTTCTTGTCTAATAAGAAGGGATATATAAGAAAGATTGATGCAAATGAAAGAAGAAGAAAAAAAGAAAATTTTGTAGATAGAATGATGGCAAAGAGAAAGAGAAGTCTAAGATAAAAGAGGTTAATGCATGTAATATTGATAAAGATGTCTTCTATGTTTCCTCTTTTGGTGATGCATTCTTGGTTGCCATAATGGCATGTCATAAAATTGGACTATGGACTCGGGAGCATCATTCCATGTCAATTCGTTTATAGAGTCATTCAATAAATCACTACTTTGATATCGAAGATGAGGATGCATCTAATATGTGGCATTGTTGGTAGAGAGGATGCATATTTATCACTAGTTAATGGATCTTCTTTCGTCTTATAGAATGTACAATATGTTCTAGACTTGATTAAGAGTATGATTAGTACTAGACAATTTGATGATTATGATTACAAGATGGTCTTTGAAGTTCCTGCATGGAAAATTTGTAAAGGGCCTCTTGTTATTGCGAAAGGGCATAAATCTAGCATTTTATACCCTTTACATGTTTCAAGGGTTAAAGACCATGTTGTAGTTGTCATTGTGACCATCATTTTCTTTATTGCATTGCCATTTAAGCACATATCAATTATTAGAATGAAAGCTTTGTACCATTCGAATTACCTTCTATGTTTGAAATTTTCTAATCTCTATTTTTGTGAGCATTATCTTCTTGGTGAATAAACTAAATTATGTCATAAGAGAGGTGATGGCACTAGAAGATTAGAGTGCTCGGATTTGATTCATAGTGATTTGTGTCAGCCTATGCCTACTCTCTTATTAGGTGGAGCTTCATATTTTGTCACTTTCATAGATGATGCCACTAGGAATATTTGGGATTACCCTCTTTGAAAGAAGAGTGATGTGCTAGATACAATCTAAAAGTTATTGGCATTTGCAAAGAATTAGTTGGCGAAAAGTGCATAAGAGCTAACAATGGTGGTAAATACGCTTCTAATACCTTTATGAAAGCCAAGATATTGAAAGAGAGTGTAGAGCTCTTGAAAATCTTGCTCAAAATGGTGTAGTTGAAAAGATAAACATGACCATTTAGGAAAGGATTCATCGTATGCTTTTTAATGTTGGTCTCACTAATGGGTTTTGGGTTGAAGCTATAAAAGCCACAATACACTTGATTAATAGGTCTCCTAAAAAGCCATTGGATGGCAAAATTCTAGAGGACATGGTCTAAAAAGAGACCTAGTGATGATCACTTATGTGTCTTCAATTGTGAAGCATTTATGTATATACCTAAGGATAAGTAGAGTAATCTTGATCCTAAGTCCAAGAAGTGTATCTTTCTTGGATATGGGAAGTTAGGAGAAATGGGCTATTACTCATGGAATCTTGAGTCTAAGAAGGTAGCATTATCCATAATGTCATTTTTAATGATAAGATCCATAGGCAACCTAGTCAAACACTTGAAATCCACATCATAGTGTTCTAGAAGGATGGACGGCTATCACATGAGCAATATATATGACCTATTCCACATGATGCAAGGCTTGGACAACTAGTTAACGCTAAGGTGGAAATACCATAGGTAGATGGATAACCTCATCTTTTATATGATAAAGAGGTGGGACAGTCCAAGGCTCCTATTGAGCTAGATGTATAGTAGTTTACGATGATGCCTCTTCTGAGGAGATGTAGAGGATGCTTTGGTGAAAAATGCTACTTGGCAATGACCAATAGTCAATATGACCACCTTTAGTATGGTACTTGCATTGCTTGCCAAAGAAGACATGGAGTTTGTTTAGATGGATGTAAACACAACTTTCTTGCTTGAATATTTGCATGAGGATATATATCTATAGTCGCACGAAGGCTTTGTAATGGAAGGCAAGGAATAATTTGTGTGTAAGCTACATAAAAGCATATATGGTTTGAAACATGCTCCTAAGGAGTGGTACCATAAGTTCAATGCCTTTATGCAATCTCAGGGGTACAATAGAAGTGAGACTAACTTTACTGCATATATACTAGGAAGGCTATGGATAGCAGCCTTATGATTTTGATTCTCTATGTAAATATACTACATATACACTAGAAGTGAGACTAACTTTACTACATATACACTAGGAAGACTATGGATAGCAACCTTATGATTTTGATTTTCTATGTGAATGATATGTTGATCATCAAGGACTAGGGGAATGCTAGTCACATTCTTGGCATATATAGAGACAAAAAAAAAGTCTCAAAAGGAATACATTGGGAATATATTCAAGCATTTCAATATGGAGATGGGGAAGGTGATGAGTGTTCCGTTGCCTCCATATTTAAAACTTAGCCAAGAGGATGGTCCCAAATCAAATGAGAAATAAACCAAATAGCCAAGGTTCCTTATGCATCTATAGTTGGTAGTTTAATATGCGCCATTGTTTCTACACATCCAAACATTTCCTAAGTAGTGGGAGTGGTTAGCGAATATATGGTAAACCTTAGTAAGAGACAATGAGAGACAATAAACAGTATCATGAGATACTTGAGTGCCATTAGAACTATATTCGTATGCTTCCAAAGGAAGGATTACTACTATTATAGGGAGTGTAGACTATAAGAGGTTTATTATAAGTGCTATCTTTACTTTCACGTGTGGTTTAGTCTCTTGGGTCTCTCGATTACAATCATTATGGCTTTCTCTACCATTAAGGCTAAGTATATTGTAACTATTGAGGCATATAAGGAAGCTATATGGCTTACTCATGTAGTGGAAGACTTGTGCATCACAAGAGAGGTACCTACATTGCATTATAATAATTAGAGTGCCCTTCAATTATAGTATGGAACCATGTCTTTCATACAAAGACAAAGAACATTGAGATAAAGTATCAATTTATCAAGGAGGTACTTGAGAATAAGTGCATTGAGCTTGTCAAGGTCCATACAAATGATAACTTTGCAAATCTTCTCATGAAGAGTTCACTTTTGCACTTTTGCACACTAGAAAGTGTAGATGGGAATTGGATAGTATCTTCACTTTCTTCTCATACTCCCATAAAGGCACATTGGCCTTTAAATGGGAAGTTGTTGTGGTAAAGGCCAATGGCCCACCAATAGCCATGTGGGCACCCCTTGTAGATTTATACAATACATGCATATAAGTAAAGATAACAAAATATATGGGTACCATTCATTGTACCCACTAAACTCTCTTGCCTACTTCTCTCTCTCTCAACCCTCTTGCCTACTTCTATCTCACATCGACCTTCATTTCCAACTCACATGGTTCCATGGGAATCTTTTAAGTAATTTCTCTAGTTAAGTCCAACATGTGCTAGATAAAGGGAAAAGATATCAAACAAATATCTCCTAGAGATAAGAATACCCTTCAAGGTAACCAACTAGCTAAACTAGTACTAGCCTATAAGCCCACCCTCTACTTCAACTTGATTTCAAATTCTCATAGCACCATTTAAATAATTGTTGCAAAATAGCAACAAGTCAAATAGGATATCCAACTATCTAAAGAGGTACCCATTTGCAATAGCCTTAAATCCAAGGCTCTCAACTCACCTAATAATATTATCCCATCCCACACACAAAATTTCTATCTTGTGAGAGCTTATTTGGGAGCTAGATATATAAGCAAGCTCACCACAAAGAGAAAGTAAATCATGTAAGAAGCTAAGATCAATTGAGATGATGATATTTGAATTATTATTAGTAAAAAATCTAAGCACAAAAGTTCTATGGAGACACCCTTATTCAATCCTTGTTGGCCTTTAGCTCAAATTTTCCCAAGAAGGGTCTAAGTAGTAAGGGAAAATAAAAGAGGGGTTTGAGGAAAACCTTGCCTCGTAGACCTCCTAAGGTGAAAAATGTTCGTAAAGTAGCCATTCATGGATATGACTGCAATAACATTAACAAAAAACAAGTGCCCAAAGCCACACACATTGAGAATAAGATGCCAACCTATCCTATCATATGCTTTATCTAAATCCTTATTCACAAATAGACAGTCTATTCCACTTGCCAATGCAAAATTCATGCGAAGAATAATGTTCAAAATGGCATCTTGAATCCTTCTTCCTCTATTTTTCCAAGAACAAAGAAAAATAGTGCTTGTCCTATGCCACTCCATCTAGGTCCATCTTAGCTCTCAACAAAACCTAAGCACCTAAAACTCTTTGTTTAACCCCCTATTCTTAATGTAACCTTCAATTTCCAATAGCAAACAAAGTAGAACACCAAGACTGCAACAAAAAGCATCCAATATCTTAGTTTGACATGTTGAAATAGAATCAAATATCCTCCTTCCCATGATAGCTTTACTATATGCACATATATATTTGAGACCACAATAATTGTTTGCATGCAATTCTCCCGTATGATGGGAAGCTTCACATTAGCCTTTATATGCATCTCATGAGACTTCACGAATTTCTCAATGCATTCCGATTGTTCCAAAAAAATAAGATTCAATTTGAATCATGGGGGAACATGTTAGCCCTTTTTACACACATCACAAAAAATGTAATCAATATTAGAACATGGCACGAGTAAGGAAGTACCTCCATGATGGTGTCCCCGTGATTAGGAAGGATGCATCACCCACCCACCACCCCAAAGGTAACACCAATGATGCTCTCCAAGAACTGCCAACAAGGGTTTGTAGAAAGGGAGAAGTTACGATTGCAAAGAATTGTCAATAAAAAGAATGACTTTTGGCCTCACACATTTTAAGTTTATGAGAATAATATTCTAAAGCAAGGACTAATAGCTACTATAAATTGCTAGGTCAACTAAAGAGTAGAAGTGACTCCAAATAATGAACTTGCAAATGAATTCTAAAAACGAAAGAAAAAGGGAAGTTGCAAGACTGCATGGGTAATGTTGAAGTCTAGAAGAAAAGGTTGAAATATGATTGGAAAATACAAATCTTTTATACTCAATATTCTTCTATGGCGAGCCGCTTAGAACATTTTGAAGAGTTTCATGAATGTTTCTCCATTATTTGCATTTTGGTATGAGGGTGAAGACCTTCCTCATCTACTTTGGAGATGTAGAGAGGTGCACTAACTTGTGGGGGAATATTATGAACTATACGAAGAAATGCCTACTTGTGTTTTGTTATTACTTGGAAACAAGCCATCCTTGATGTTAAAGCCAACTAGAATGATGAATCTTGAAAGGTTTGGGATGTTTTGAGGGTTCCCATCCTTAAGGAGACTAGTTATTCGGGAATGACTTTTGTTCGGGAGAAAGAAGAATGGTCATTATGTCTTAGTCGATGTTGCTACTCAAGTCCTAGAAACTATTATTGCCATCTTAGGCACTATAATCTAAATTTGATCGCACCTATAGAGCTATAAACAAGATTTTGTAGAACCTTTTTTTATGATTTAAATATCTCTTTAGTTGCTTCATAATATTAACTCATCAGGTTCCAAAAAAGTCATGTTTTCAAAACCCACTCTATCTACACATTGCCCCACTAGTATCAGCTGTGATAGGACACCTATATACTAGCAAATAATTGGAACCACAATATCATTTAGTTGCCCAAGTTATAATGAAATGATCAAAACATTACTATACAGTGCACTTGAATAAATAAACTCATTGTCCTCATCTTTGAATGTTCACTTAGCATTGAAGAATCTAATATAAGTATCAACTAAAGTCCACTTTTTTAAAATTGAAATTGTGCACATATCTCCATAATGTCGTGATCTTAGCTTATATTGAGATATTATAAAATACACTTTGATGGAATCATAAAAGACAAGAGTGAAGACAAGGGTGCACTAAACCTCACTTATATTGAATAAGAAATCAAAAGAGAAGATTTTTGCACTAACTCATCTTCTAGAATTTCAAACTATGTTTTATATCCTAATTGAAAGTGAGGTGCTTAGCTCATGTTTAAAAGAAAAGCATATATCACGCTTATTCTAGAGATTTGAATCTTGCTCAATTCACACATAGACACGTGCTACAATAAATAGTAGGCTTTTTCTTTCAAAGAAAAGCATTATGCACTTAAACTTTTGTAGTTGTGTGTGTCATTTGTACAATCGCTTTTTAGGTGACATTACGGATAATTTTTTAAAGCAAACGCTCCCTTGCCTTTCACACCCTAAATGTCTTTCTTGATATCAAAGGCCTAGTGATATGATGTAATATGCACTATAATAATCGTGAGAGCTTCATGACATTTTAGACCTACAAAATAGGTAAGATCATAGGCAACACACCCCTTTAATTTAAGGAGTGTATCCAATCTAATGCAAAATAGGTAAGATCATAGGCACACACACCTTTTATTTTACTAGTGTATTCAATCTAATGCAAGGTTATGCTAAATGATTAATAAGAGTTGACTCATTCTTCATTTTTTGACACACTTTTATTTTAATGTAAATATATATTAAGTACATTGCATAGCAAAATGGCAACACAAACTCAACATGAGTTTTTAGTTAGTTATAATTAGCTTAGCATTTTTCTCCTATTTCAAAACTATTCAAGTGTCTTAAAATGCAATTATAAAACTTATCATACCTTATCATATGGATTAGCATTGCATAAAAGATGCACAAAACATATTTTTTTCCCTTAAGTTCTCAAGTGCATTTAATATTCCACATCTAATTATTTGCAAAAATTTAAGAAAAGTTGGAGACATCTATAGGAAGATGAAACTTGAATAAAATGAAGAAGAGAGTATTAGAAGCAACGAGAAAATGAAATAGTGCATGGCATCCATTTATGAGGAATTTTACTATTGACCATATTAACTATAGCATAAGCATTCTAAGCTTGCATACGTGCACAATGCAACGGTCTCACTTTTGCATAGAAAAGGAGTGGAGCATAGCATTAGATTTAGTGTTTCCATTCCTTTAAGGAGTGGAGCCTAGGATTAGAGTTAGTCTTTGCACTTCTTGAAGGCTAGTTCACATGCACTCAACCTTCTCTCTACCCCTTACATGCACTCCTTCAAGGCTTGTTCCCATGCCTCCACATTTTCTTTACTCCAAACATGAGCCAAAAATTTGGATGTGTGTGAAGATTTATGGAGCACCGAGGCAAAAGCACTCACTTTGTGCAAAAATTGACGAAGAGAGAACCTTTATATTCATGGGCATTACATGACAGGTATCGTCACAATGCTCAACTTATTAAATATAGTTGATTTGATTTTGGGAAACTTGAAGAAGCGAATGATCTCTTTTTCTTCTGTTTTGGGAACCTTGGAGAAGCCAAGGATCTCTCTTTCTTCCTAATGGTGTTGAATTGACCAAAGAAGTGGCCTTATGACCACATCCACACTTACAAACTCTTCATCATGTTTTGAACTCTTGAGGCTTGTGTATACACCTTCTTCTTAGTTAGTTTAAGATTATTGTAGCATTAGGAATATTTGCAAATTTGACAAAAGATGCTTTTGTTTGGCTAATGATGAAGTCACCATGAGACTCTTTCTCCTCTATCTAAACCATAATATTTACCTTAAGAGAGGTCCTAGAGTGTTTTCCCTTCATCCCAAAGCTTTTCCTAATCCTTTTAAGAAGCTTAACCCTTACTATCTACTATAAACAAAGGTGAATCCTCTTTGGTTTATCCATTTTGCTTTCCTCCTTTTCCTTTGATAATAAAACCCCACTCCTTTGCTCTAACCCCAAATTGGCTTGAAAAGTGGGAATCCAAAGGTGTTAGAAGATAGGAAGATTTATCGGATTTTAGTAAATTTGATTGGTTCAAGACTCTACAACTTTGTAACAAGTTTTTTGTCTCACCAAGAAGGACGAGGACTAGTTGATCTCAACATTTTCCAAAACTAATGATTATTGGCCCTCTTCTTTATGGGTTAAGGTGAAATTCAAGTCGAAGGATTTGACTAGTAATGGTGTTATGGTTTCAAGGCTTAAGGATAATCCTCCTTTGCCTAGAAAGGACTAGATGTTGAAGGCTCGCATCTTTTGGCTCAAACATAATGTAATATTGACATTAGGGAAATTTAGGAGCCTTGTTCTTGCTACCTAGATAGTTGCCTCCTTTGCAAGGTACAGCATGCCATCGTGGAGGTTTATCATGGTTAAAATGCCCACCTAAGATAGGTTGGTCAAGTGGAAACACATTGTAACTCATAATCCCTTCCATAAATGATATGGAAAGGATGTCTTCCATCTTTTTTGGCCATGCAATGTGTAAGAAGATTTCGGAGGAAGCTTCAAGTTTGATCCAATAGAGCTGAGTTGCATGATGTTATTCTTAGTAGCAAGCACTCCTAGGGAAAAGGGAGGATGTCTCCTGCTTTCTTTGAACTTTGGCATATATTGAGGGGTGTTGTTGTTTAGTGTGTTTGGAAATGTAGAATCAAATTTCCTTTCAACGATTTTCTCATATTATTATTGAATAAATAGGCATTTTGAGTTGGTGGATGGGGATGGACCCATCATTGTCTTTAGCAACTTGACCCTCATTTTGCAAAAAACAAGAATGTGAGCACACCTTATAATACCAAGGTAGATAAAATATTGACTTATTGTGTGAGCAAGAACTCATACTATATGTGTACATAGCGTGTCCAAGTGTAGCCCTCCAAGCTTGATTTGCATGTGCACTATGATATATTAATCTATTAAGATGGCCATTATCTTATAGGAACTTGAGTTGCAAAATGCTCATCATGTATTCCCAAGCCTCTGTCCCTTGATTAAAATATCCAAAGTGGATGGGATTAGTCTTGAAAATCCTCTACCATGTTCTAATACCTAGGAAAGACTAATTAGCCTCCCAAAAATTTTCACTAATACTTGACCACAATCAACCCCTTTGGAGCTCCTTCATATCCTCCATTAGGAGGTGTTGCATGCATATACCAAAATAGCACAACCCCACAATTAATATTCAATTTTGAGAAGACAAATGATTCCTAGACAGACTTGAATCTGTTTGGTGTTGAGAATATAGATATCAATGGAGTCAACCCTAAGAAGGGTTGGCATTATCATTAAGGTATGTAAACCCTGCCTATATATATTGCTTCAGGGAAGAGGTCTCAACTTGAGCAATTGAGAAGGATGAGAGATGTAATGCAATGCATATATGGAAAGCTCTCAATTATATGATAGTGGAAGGGTTCTCTTAAATCTAGATCATTTTATCATGAGTATCGAGAATGATACTATGCAAGCTGAGCAAGATAAGCACGTGAAATAGGCTAGACAAGGTGGGAATCCCCCATTCTTTTATAGTCAGTTAGAGTTGAAGGTGGAAGGAGTAACATCATGTGCAACAATGAGGATATTAGAATGTAAGACATGGTTAGATCTCCTTCCAAGGTGGACTTTGATTATGATATGAGATGCAACAAATTTCAAAAGTGATTAATGAGACAATTCACAAGGAGGAATTTGCAATGTTGTTTAGATTGTTCTCTTTCCAAGAAGTTATGTTGTCAAATCAATGAACAAGATGAAGATGCATGGGTGATGGTTTCCTAGCTAAATTTAGTCAACATATGTTCTCTACTTTTGGGGCTAGTTACACACATTGCTAAACATATATAGGGTGAATGGATGATGCACAAGGAAAGTAATAAGGGGGTAATCACATTAACTTTGTTAAAGATGCTTAGAGAAGGATATGCAAGGTTCTAAGACTTCTCACCATGCTTAATGTGGTGTGCAATGTATATGCTATTATTTTGAGAGTCAATTAGTGTAATTACATAATTATAGAACTTATTTTATGTTTTGCATGGAAAGAATATTGCATGGTAACACTTAATATTTTAATGGCAAATGGTTATGCCATCAGTAGATGAGACTCATGTTATGATCACTATGAACCTAGGGAAATCATATGACAAGATGAGATGAAAATGCATGCCTACATGTTGAATAGGATGGGACTTTGTGAGGAAATCCTACTCATGGCAATGCTCAATTTAATTGGGAATATAAAGGAAATATAAATAAGGCAAGGACGCCCATTCTTCCCTTACTCTTTTGTGTGGCCATTATACATTTTTTAAAGGCATATTATCATGTAGTTTGAGGGCACGATGAAGATAAAGGTGTGAGAAATCCATTTTTAAGGCATGTTATGATGCAATTTGAAGGCAAAATTGCTAAAGTCCTTCCCTTACTTTAGTTTGGGACCTAACATGTGCAAATGTTTACTCATGCTAATATGGCATAAGTATTTGCTTGAGTTGTAGTCCAAGTTGTGCTAAAGAACATAGGACTTGCATCAATCTTTGCTTTTGTTTTGGAATTGGTATTATCAGTGCTCAAGACTCAAAGTCTATTGCATAAAAACTAGAGGCACAATAGAGAGCCCTAACTAATGAACATCAAGACATGGGTGTGAAAAAGTTGAATGTACTTGCAAATACTGGCTTTGAGTTTGCATGCACCTTTAGATCAATGAAGGGACCTAAATACCATGGATTGGTAGACTTCAAAACTAGGTGGGGATGGATGCTCACCTCCAATATGGCAAGATTGCTAGGTACCCACCTCCAATAGGTGGCTAAAGCATAGGCTAACCATAAATGGTACAAATAAGCTCTATACCCAAATTTGGTTATTATCAAATACAAATTCAAAGGATTAGTTACTCAAAAATCTAGTTTCCTAAGCATCCAAAGACTAATACAAGGATCACCAAGGCTAGACATATCAAATATCGTATCCAATAGTATCTAATAAGCCTCAATTTTTATCCACTAGAGCAAAATAAGCCTCAAATTTCAACAACCAACTAAATATAACATATAAATCTCATTGTGTAAATGTTGAAAAGAATTGTCTATTATTATGTATATATGCTATGTATGTGTGCATGCGTGTGCACTAACCTCCCTTGCTAACTACACTATTTGTGGGTCCACCCTAGGAATAGAAAGCCTCCTCAAACAATGGCTCAAGTAGAATATCTACATGCACCCAACGAAAGCCTTTAGGGAGTAAGTAGCCATATCATCAACACTTGGACATTGGCTCTAGCAAAGACCAAATTAAAAATGTGATGTATGATGTGACTTAACCTAGTAGCACATTAGGAAAGAGGAGAGTGTGTAAGTGTGTGTTTGTGAAGGGTGAACATATCAAATACACGTGTATCTATGGTGGGGAAAAGTTCTATGCAAGCTTTTGAGACAACTTTAAATCAAAGTAGCTTTTGTGAGAAAAGCTTATTGCCATAGTCCATGAAAGTACCTCCTCTTGGGGGAAAGCAACTTGAACTTACCACCCTCTAATCAAATCCATAGTCACCTCGTTGTGCAACCCGTTTTTTCCATGCACTTGCTTATCTTGTTCCTAAGGGTATACTTCATAGGAACTCCAAACAAGATCTCCCAACTCTTCATCCTTTATTTTTTAGACGTAGCTACGAGGTCACTATGCTTGAACAATTGTCTCAGAGTTGGGAGGCTCAAAGGTGCAAAAGGTGTGCTTAGTGGAAGTCATTTGGTTGTAATGTAAGATGTAATTGCATGTATGAGGCATCTCATGTTCAAAAAGTCCTTGCTAAGGAATTGCTGACAAGTTTCTTAAGAAATCCTTCTAACTTCTTAGGTCTATCCGTTTTTTTAATGTTGATGCTTTTGGAAATGTACATACCATACCTTATTAACAAAACGTTTGCATGTCACAAATTAAAAAGGATGGTAGCCTAGGGCGTGGCATAGCCATAGCACCTTTCCAATGGGCGGCCTGGCACAGGGAGCGCGAGGTCTTGGGCTTCAGGGTGGCGGCGGACACGTGCTGCCACGTGATTGGCGAGGCGAAGGAAGGAGCCGCTAGGCTGCCACGTAGGTGCTTTCGGTTCCCCTAGCTTTCATAATCAATGGCCCTTTATGCTTTTCACCGGCTCACACATCCCCTCTACCCTACTACGCTTGATCTTATGCAAGAATACCCACATAAGCTCGTGATCTGCTGCCAAATTCATTTAGTACACGCATGTGAATCGTGTACATGGCGGTTGGTCATGTAAATTTTCTTATAACAATCACACAAATCTATACTCATTTATGTTTTAATTCTATTTGTCGGTGGATATACATTTCATGTGAGGATTGTAGAGACAATCTACTTAGATGTAACCCACATCATCATAGGGGTTTATTCATCCAAACGTTTTCACCCATACCAATCATAGTTCTATTGTGGAAGATCCAAATTTCTCACGTTAATTTGACTATCCTTAAAGTGCATGCACGTGTTGCACATTACCTAAAACATACATAGAGAGGGGTCTCTCGGGTGGACGAGACGAGCAAGTGGAAGCTAAGTGCCATTTTAAGGCAATAGAGGTCATTTAAGGTGATGTTTGGGCTAGCGTGCACACGTGGCACTCCCAACCCATGCAAGACATCACCTTCACAAGCAAGCAAGTTAGAGATGGAGAGATATTCCAAGCTACATAGACAAGTAAGGTGAGTCATCATAGGGAAACCATGGACATAGATTTCCTCCTTGTTGCTCTACAAGCTGAGGTGATATGGTGACAATAGAGAAGCAAGTGTGTGGTAAGCTCAAGATGTTCTTAGAGAGAAAGAAAGAGGTTGTTTAGAACAAGAAGAAGGTACAAATAACAACTATTTTATTCTCATTGTACTGCATCAAGCATTACTACACATAAATTTTGCTACTGCTAGTGTTTTTATTTACTTCATTGGGAGAATTCCATCAAAGGAAGAATTCATCAAATGGTTCCTGTGAAGATATAGTGCTAAGTCTTCTTTTCTTTGATACAAATTTATCAAAAAAGGGTTCTTTATGTTGGTGGGCTCTAAGCAAGAACATGATAGAATCTTGGCCTCATCAATGGGGTATAGAGAAAATTATGTCCATGTGTTACCATGGTCACCCAAGTTCTCCCCAAATGATACCCTAGATCAAAAGTGCCTTATGTGGGTACTATTCCATAGGCTTTGTCATTGTATGTATACTGAATTGCGTGCTCTAGCTGAATCCTTGGGAAAGTTGATGTCCCTACCTATAGCCATGCTTGGGATCATCATGGTAGAAAATAGAGCATGTATCTTGTGGAATCACAAACTCAACCATCTAGAACTCTTTTATCCTCGTAGGCTTGAAGTTACTATTGAATATTTCTTTCTTCCTTAACTCTTGCTATTCAAGCACTTCGCAAGGGATTGCCCTAACTGGCTCAATGCCTATACTAATCATGGAACTTGGTGGTTTGTCCCAAAAATGAGATTGTTGAAAAATATTACGATTGCGATCACACCCCATTGGAGGTGACATTCAAAGTGCTTCAAGGTGTTGGGTAATGTGCTACTACCATTTAAACTAAACTTCTCTTTCTCGAACAAGGAGGCCTATTTAAATCAAGTGAAGGTTGCATGGAAGTAACTATCTTTGTGCACATTATCGCTATGTTAGAGGCTTGAGAATTGCCTCGAAGCAGTAGTTGCTCTCTCAAAAAAGTATGGTAGGGCAGAGCAAGAAGTAGAAGGCATTGTGCCAATGGTGTTGGTAAGCGTCTCATGGATGTATTTAGTGCTCTTGTTGTTAGTCCTAATCATGACTTTCTCATGTGGCTATTATAGGATATCGAAAATTATCTTCAAATGCAGGAGAGATACCAAAGTAGAAGCCCTAAACCCAATACTAGGTTTTGACATTGAAGGTGACCCAACCTTGCAATTCTTTTTCCAAGCTCTGAAGTGCAAAGGCACAAGGAGACTATCTCTATCATTAGGGATGCTATCAAGGCCTTGAATTAGGATGACTTCTTTATCTCTAAAGTTATTGAGCACGTATTGTCTATCATGGGGAGTGAACATGAATACCCTATAGGCTATGGAGAGGCTTTGCAATAGTTCTTAGAATATTGCAAGATAGGGTCCTCTCTAGATATATGTTGCACATTGGCCTTGCCTTTCTCAATCGAGGAGCTAGAGATGGTGGTCAAGAAGATGAAGAGAGGCAAGTCTCTAGGGCCAAATAGTATATCGACTAAGTTGTTTGCAATAATTTGGGATGTGTGCAACTGTCACATATGTATCTTTGCAAATGAGTTTCGAAGAAGTGATATTCTACCAATCTCTATAAACCATGGGGTGATCAAGCTCATTCCTAAATCCATAGACATGCTAGAAATGGGTCAATGGGGGCCCTTGACCATGCTTGATTTCGACTGCAAACTCATACCTAAAGCAATCAGCAATAAAATTAAGTTTTTGTTACCAAGAATACTTCATAGAGCCCAATACAGGTTTGTGCAAGAGAGACACATTCATGATGCCATCCTAGACCTTATACTCTCAATCAACCTTGTGTTAGAGAGAGGTGGAAAGTTCCTACTAGTCAACATGGATATGGACAAAGCCTATGATTAAGTGAGGTGCTCTTTATCATAGCCACATTGGAAATCATGGGGTTTGGTAATGCTTTTTGTACAATGATTGCCAAGCCATTCACAAATGGTTCTACTTCACATAGCTTTCAACTCATATATTTAGTACAATAAGGATGCCCTTTGGCACCCCTACTATTTGCTATCAAATTTGATCCTCTACTAAGGATGATTGATTGGTGTGCTAAGAGATCTCCCTCTACCCAATGGTGAAAATCTATGCACCCAAATGTTCATTGATGATAACTCAAACACATTGGTAGCTAAAAAGACTAATGTAGACAATTAATTGCAAGTCTATGATTGCTTGATGGAGAGGAGCAATGGATGGCACATTATGGCATCAAGATGTTGAGACCAAGGCAAGTCTTTAGGTATCTAGGATACCCAATGAAAAATTCATCAACTTGGACATCATTAATAGGTCTAAATGGCATGTTTAGTGAGCCCTTTTTAACTTGGACATCATTTGGGCATTTGTGTGTGTGCATGCATGTATGTGTGTGTGACTTGGACATCAATTGGACACCAAACCACACACACACACACACACACACACACTCTCTCTCTCTCTCTCTCTCTCTCTCTCTCTCTCTCTCTCTCTCTCTCTCTCTCTCTCTCTCTCTCTCTCTCTCTCTCTCTCTCTCCCCTTTCAATGGCATGTAGAGCATGCTATTATATCATGCAAAGGACCCCCCTTATATTTTGTGCATTTCAAAAAAAAAAAGAAAAACAACAAGTGCTACTAGCTTTGGGATTGACATTTGGCTTACTCTTATTATGTTATTTGTGTTGGGGTTTAATTGCAAGATTTTTAGCACTAAATATATATTGAGATAATGATGGAACATGGAAAATTCTCTATCATGGGTGTCATAGATATTGCACTTGCCAAGTCCCTAAACAAGACGAAGACATAGATGAGAAAGATAATACATCAACAAAATCCCAATGATGCTTGCCAATTTCTTAGTGCCACCTGGCACTAGGTGTTTGTCTTCTCTTTAAATTTTCCAGTGTGTATGGGATGTGCTATGTTCTGTCGAACTATCCAATGGCCCCATCATATAAGCATGTGCATAACTTGTTACCATTACCATACAAATACAATTAAAAAACATTGCTACTTTGTCTAAGTTTGGTTATACCTCTCCATGTAACTCTTTAGGCTATTTATATGCTTTATGAAATGAAGGATGTACTCAAATAAAGCTCTTTTAAGGGGTATCATGGATCCTTGAGAGTGTACATGTATAATTCCTATTTGCTCCCTTGTAGTGCAAAGGCTATTGTAGTGATGGAACAAGGCTCAATGCATGAATGATGAACCAAAGAAGTAGAGAGATGAGCATGCACTCACTCTCTCAAGTGTATAAGGACTATAGAAGCAATAAGGAGTTCTCCATTGGATGTTTTAGGACATTGACAAGAAGTTCAAAAAAACAAGCAAGATACAAAAATCTTTGAATGCACACAGACTATATACATGTCATGGTCGAGGATATGCGTCATGCATACTAGGGGATTGGGGAGGAGGAACACATAGTTTGTAAGAAGGGTTATTTGATGCCCTTTTTTGCAATTATAAGAGCAAGCGTCTATAATGCAAAAGGAAATGTCAACTTTGAAAATGGATGTTGCTAGATTCAAGAGTTTATCGGCACAAATAAGTCAATGTGTATGTGCTCCCTATAGTGCAATGTAGGCTTTTCTAGTCCTACATCTTTATTTCGCTTTCGATTGTGCTTTTTGAAGCATTTAGATTCATTGTTTGTGCAATCTTATTGAGGGGTCTCATGAGTTTGGCCATTGGCAACATTGAGAGTTTATTTTGCAAATGCGTGTATTGTACTGATTGGAATTTTGTGTATCCAAACTATCCACGGAGTCACCTTCATCCATATGTTCACTATCTAGTTGCTAATGCAAGTAAGCAGCATGTGCCTTGTTTCTTCTTTAATACAATGTGCAAGTATATCCAAAGCATCTTTAGATGTCTTACATGAGTAAATGTGTGGGATCATGGTACATTCAACAGACAACTCAATCAAGGTATGAGCCTCTACATCTCTACCATCCCAATAATTTTGATGAGGAGTAGGTGCTACTGCTGCTCTAACACTAATTGGAGTAGAACTCTAGAACATGCAACATCCCAAAGGACACCTATTTTTGTTGTTTCTATTGCACTTATAGCTTCCAAAACACCAGCCATGCATTTTTCAATTCCATTCACACTGTTCCAAGGTCCCTTTTGCACCAATCCATGACTCATATAAGCCCATTGTGAATAGTTGGCTCCATCCAACATGTCCTTGACAAGCAAATGCATTGTTGTTTCTAGCCATGGCCTAATTGTGCTTGATAGAAAAGTTGCATCTATAGAGCAAAATATGCACAAAACCAACCTATGCTATGTAGCATAGTACAAATGAGATTGTAGTGATATTACCTATAGAATTGACCGTTGTCCAACATTATGCACAAAAGGACAAAATATCATGCATAGTACTAGCAACAATGCAAATGCAAGCCAAAAGGAATCCAAATAAAAAATTTGATGATGCAATCCCTATGGGCTCGCTCTTAGTATTTATCAACATGTGAATGCTTGTCAAATCTCGTTCCAATCGGAGGAGATCAAGCGAATGATATTGACAACTCTACTCAAGAGTTTGAAGCACGTTCTAATACCAATTGTTGGATTTAGAGTTGCGAGAATGCATATACACAACTTGGAGAAGAAGAAGCTCGAGAGAGCACAACAGAAAGTGGATTAACTGGTATCAATAGAGAAGATTTACAAGACTAACTATGCCCTAAAATTGAAAGTGTATATATACAAAGGCCAAGGGAAAAAGACCTCCCAGAGAGGGAAAAAAGTACCCTAATGACTCTAACAGTGTTTACACATATCACTATTGAAATATGGTAACAAAGTTTACCATGAAAACTAAAAGTATTTTAGAAAAAAAATTCACCATGTCAATGTACCATTGTAAAAACATATATAAAATGAATGATGTAGATTTCCATGGTAGGTTACTTCTCTAGGTCATTGGAAGGTGAGTGCATCTACAACTTTGACCATATAAACTCCATGAGGGTGGTAGTGGACTTGGAGAAACTCTCAATGGTGGCGGCTGGAGGATGGGAATTGGTAAGAGACAACATCCCTTAGTCTAGTGAATAGGATTGATTGGCAATTGCAAAGATGATAAAAAGGGCTTTCATACAGCTTATAATCAGTACTCTTCCTTCTACATCAACTTTGTTTCAATACATATTGTATTATACTAGCTCAAATAATTTGTAAGCTGTTACTTATAATTTACACCATGGAGATATAAGGTCAACTAATCTCTTTAACCTTACGAATGATAAACGCACCCAAACACACATGTATGTATGTATATGAGAGAGAGAGAGAGAGAGAGAGAGAGAGAGAGAGAGAGAGAGAGAGAGAGAGAGAGAGAGAGAGAGAGAGAGAGAGAGAGAGAGAGAGAGAGAGAGAGAGAGAGAGAGAGAGAGAGAGAGAGAGAGAGAGAGAGAGAGAGAGAGAGAGAGAGAGTTCTGCAACCTAGGGTTTGCATCAAGGTCACCCTTCACGCAATGTTATGAAAATACTATTGGCTTTATGCTCCATGCCACACTTTGAATGCAAGTCATGTTATATATAAATGTTATATGCACTGGAATCCTTGTGGTACATGTTCACACATTGGTAAAACCTTATATCAATGAATAAATATAAAATGTGCACTTACTTTTGGATTTCTACTGTCAACTCACAACTTGTACCTAAAAGTTGCCATGTCCTCTCTCTCTCTCTCTCATAATATCATATACATTATTAGATTTTACTCTCACCTCCTGTGTTATTAGACTTTTATAGTTTCTCACACATATTAATAGACTCCTAAAAGCCCATACATATCATTAGGCTTCTACTGGTTGGCATGAGGGAAGCTTGTGTCCATGATGCAATATGCCACTTTGCACTTGCAATACTAAGAATGTGATGGGACTAAAGTTTTATTCTAGCCATTTTTTTTGTCTATTTATCTTTTTCCATTCACTTTTGATTACAATAAGATCATTGCTTCCTTACTTTCAATGAGCCTTCGAACCTAACCCCTACTCTATTCTTGACATGACCTTGCATATGATATATCATCTAACCTTATTTACAAAAGTGATATTTGATTTTCTTTCATGTGGTCACATGCCAAAGTTGATATTTGCCTTAGCCTTCTCGAGTGGCATTTATTTTTTCATGTCGATCATGTATAAATATTTAAGTTGAAAATCAAAATTAAAAATCTTGGAAAATGAACCACGGGAACTCCTGAAGAACACTTGGAGAAATGGTTATTCATTCCCTAACTTGCAATCAAGGTGCTTGGGGTAAAGTTAAGAAGTTATGTCTTAGGACACTTATGACATATGTATGAGCCTTGTATTCCTCTATTCAAATTCGACACAAGGCTTTTTCACAACTATGATGATAGTTACATGCTTATCAACTTTCTACAACACTCATATGCTTCCAAACATCCCAATGAGAACCATTATAGTTTTAGCATTGTTGAATATACCAAATATAATGCCCTAGCGAAATTCCAATAAATAGGAAAAATGATTCATGATAGTAAATGTATGCAAACCTATTATTATAGAGCTATAGCAAATGATGTACATTGGCAATTCAATTCAATGTTGAACAATGACGAAAATAATAGATGGTGTTCAAAAAAGGTGTAGACTCAATTTAGTTATTGCATACTCATGGAATTAGTGAGAAAAATAGGAAAATGATAAACACACTTGAAGAAAAAGGGTTATAACATTTGTGGCGATCCAATAAATCTAAATTGTAAAAGCGTTCATACAAATAAAGCAACCTTTGAGGAGGTAATCCAATTTGATTAATTCTAAACTCAAGGAATATATATCTCGAATAACATTTGAGATGATTTGAATCCATTTCTAGTTAAGCCTAAGCTTAGCTAAGTTTAAGCTTCAAGAAGGAGCTCTCAAATGGATGGGCCCTACTTAGCATGTTCAGTGGATGCAAGAACATCCAAGCCATACATGGTAGCTATATCATTCCATGTTTTTACATGGTGCAAGACTTGCTTTCCATGGTCATGCCCTTGAATATGGGCACCAAAGATGCTCCAGAGATGATCAAGACCAATAAGATGAACCACATAATCCCTACCTTTGAGATCTATGATATAAGTTCATTGTTGGTTGCCTCCATTGTTATCGACAAATATACAGAATATCATAGCTAGCCTCTCATTCATGGTCTTTGGTGCAAGGCCAAAGAGACGACATCGAAGAAGTTGACCTATGCAATAAAAATAAAAACTTATGGCTTTATTATCTAGTAGAGATAACCCTAGTTGAAAAACAAAAAATAAACCCTATGAGAGAGAGAGAGAGAGAGAGAGAGAGAGAGAGAGAGAGAGAGAGAGAGAGAGAGAGAGAGAGAGAGAGAGAGAGAGAGAGAGAGAGAGAGAGAGAGAGAGAGAGAGAGAGAGAGAGAGAGAGAGAGAGAGAGAGAGAGAGAGAGAGATGATCCATTGACACTATGTCTCTTCTCATTTCTAAACAGAATGGAGCATGCTTAGTGTTTGAAAGCTTTTTCGATAGTTTAGAGAGTCTCTTCTCCAATGGTACCTCCATGCCTTCCTCATCCTCTTTAACAACACACCTCCTTCGCACATCCAACGCTATAACTCCTCATGCACATGGTAAGCAAGCATACATGTGCGCGCGCGCGCACACACACACACACACACACACACATGTAGGCTACCCATTGAAGATTCAAGATCATGGGGAGGAGAGAGGGATGGATCAGGACTTGAGAGGTTTAGAAGGAAGATAATATTGTTAGATGCATGAAAAGGAAGAAGTTGGTGTTTTTTTTTTGGGGGGGGGGGGGTTTGCCAGGTGGTATACCTAAAGGCTCTCGATGGTGCTTATATAGTTCCCACGTGGCCCCCTTCCGAAAGAAAAAACCCTCTTAATACTACTATGTAGAATGTAGTACTATGTATAATGTAGAATAGAATAGATGAGTATATTTGTTTTCGGTATACTCTCTTCTCTTAAGAGAGAGAGAGAAAAAAAAAACTAGCCCTGCAACAAACAAATACAATGGACCTTGAGCCTGTCACCTGTGGGCAGAAGGCCCAAAAAGCTTTAAAGTTGTTCGAAATTCTAGTACTTCTGTTACGAAAATACAATGCCCTGCCTAAAAGACCTACAAATTGAAGAGAGGACAGTGAGGTGGCAGGATGGGCGTTTGGGACAGGTCAAAATCGGACAGGCGGAAGTGCACTCAGATGTGGGTAGGAGTCTGGAGAGGTAGTCTAGTCTGGACGGACAAAAGATCGGGAGGGGCGTGTGAGAGAGTGGGCTAGGCTCGTGTGGGGGCCCTGGGTGCATGTGTGCGGGAGGAGTGGTCTGCGTGGGGGGCGAACTTCCAAGTCTCTGGTAAAAAAAGCAGAGCTGGAAGTAATCAAGAGAAGACGAAGAGCCCATAAAGAGATGAGAGAGAGAGGAGAGCCCAGAAACTGCCCTCTTTTTCTACCTTCGAGGTTTCACTAGTCAAATCTCCCGACTCACATCAATCTTGCCCTTGCGTGAGAGTCTCTCTCTCTCTCTCTCTCTCTCTCTCTACCCCCGCGCGCTAACGACACCTCTTATCCTTTGCCTGCCCCAACAGACAGAAGCCTCGCTAGCAGCTTGCAAGACACAGTTTTTAGAGGGTCATTGCATCGACGCATCTTATCTCATCTCATCAGTCTCGCGTGTCCCCCCCCTTCCCCTGTTCTCCCCTTTTTTATCGTGGGTTTGCTTGTTGGCAAGATCGACTGAACGCTGTTCCCTCTTTGTCCTGAAGTGTTAGTATATCACTTTCCCCCTTACACCTATTCGCATTTCGCATTGCTTTTTTGCTAATATCCTACTGTCACACGTCTTCCGATTCAATCCTAATTCGATACAGAATCAGGGCTTTTTTGGATTTGTCCAATGCCTAATTGGAGACAGAAGAAGCTGGGCAGGCGGTTACTGACTTTGCAGTCTGAGCAACGGAATTGGGGCGTTTACCCATAATATCACCTTGTGTATCACTGTAGCTATTGTTTAGCAGATGCAAGGAATGAAACAATTTTTGGACACAAGGATTGCAAGCAGGCTGAGGGATTCTCTGTTCTCAGTGTTCTCAGGACCCACATTGCTCACCACTAGTTATCAGTTTCTCTAGCTGGAGGGGACGTGTGCGGAGAAGGACGCAGACATCGATACTGTCAGTATGGAAGGCTCTGTAGAGGTGGCATATCCTCATCCCACAGCACTCTTTGGTGAGGAGTCTGCACCCAGCACGTCTTCCTCGGGAGGATCTGCAGCCATCACATCCCCTATTCTCGAGTTTCTTTTCTTTCACAAAGCCATCCGAGCAGAGCTTAGCCGTCTTCACAGGGATGCTTTGGCAGTGGAGAAAGGGGCAGAACGGGAGTTTCAAGCACTTCGTGACCGCTATGAATTTTTGCGAGTTGTGTATACGCAGCATAGCAACGCTGAAGATGAGGTGCGCTCGTTTTCATTGTTTGGATCACCAACAAGCATTAATGAATTTCATTGAGTACTTCTAAAGCCTGAAACATGATAAGGTTCTCTCTATTCCCAAGCATCTGTGTGGGTTGGGAAAAAGGTTTTGGGGGTAAGTATATGTGAAACCACATATTTACTTGGGAAAAAGGTTTTGGGGGTAGGAACCCTTATATACCACGTCCATTTAAGGTTTATGTGAAACCACATATTTACTTTAAAGACCATTTCCTGACATAGGCTCTAACATCAAATATATCCCTTGTGTATTACTTGCTGTAAATATGTGAGTGATCACCCCTTGGCGATGAAAACTTTTCTTCTCAAATTTGAAAACCCCGTGAACTTGTTTCTCGTCAAATTTGAAAATCATTGGGGTCTGTGCAAAATCCTTGGGGTATGTGTGTGCTTTTGTGAAAAAACCTTGAAGCACTCCTAAAAGTGATACATTGAGAGTCTCATGTATTAGTTCTTCCCTATATCCCTTTAGGTTTTTTCTTTCTTGGGTGAGATCCAAACCCCCACAATGGGTTCCAAAAATTTAGTCTAGAGAGCTAGCAAGAGTCACATTGGCATTGATAGAATAGCTTGCAAGCCAATTACAAAGCTTGATGGAACTAGGATCCTCCTCCTTGTTGATCCTACCATGGAGGAGGACCGATTGAGTATTTGAGGGGCGCAATAGCTTGGACTTTCATGAATGCACTATGTGAACGTATATGTTGAATGAAATGATGCACCCATCAACATTTGAACCTACAATTTGATGAGTATGTGCCAAAGTTTCAAGAACTAGGTCATCACCTTTGGGACTTTTAGGGATTTACTCATGGTAGCCTTTTAGTATAAAATTTCCTAGATGTGTTGAACTTGGGTGTGAATAGTGAGAAAGTATATTATTGTGCTTTCAATATTAAAACTATGTGTTTGATGGTGTTTCAGTATGTCAATCAAGGCACCTAGTACATGTGGTATTGAGGGAGTCCTTGCCTTAGTTAAGGGCGAATTAATTGACTATGCTTAAATAAAGGGTTGAGAATTCCAGGTTTGTGGTGGGCTTAATAGTGAAAGATTGTAATATAAATGTGTGTGTAAACAAGGCGATCTATTTCCTTATTTCCTTCTTGTTCTCACTAGAACCATTGGAGGCTACTCTTATGCTCACTTCTCATTCATTTGGCTATGCTCAAGTGTCCAATGTTGTAGGCTCTAAATGAGGAGAAGCCATAATGAGTAGACATTGGAAGGGTTCTAGCCTTGTAGACTAGGTGGTTTTGAGAGGGGCCATGTAACAAAGTTGGGAAGAGTTAATGAAGGTTAGTCTAAGATTGTACACTATGAACCTGAGGCACCTTGCATGGTGAGTGACCAAGTCATTAATTAGCCCTTAATAAAAAATGAGATTTGATTAAGAAGCAACTAGCTACTCATTTAGAAAGCTTATCTTGGCTATTTGGTGTTGCTCCTCTCTCATTTGGAGCAACCCAAGAGTAGAGAGGGCCATTCTTCTTCTCCTTGCTGCAGAAATTGTTGGTTTTTGCCATAAAATATGAGCTGACAGCAAGAATGGAGCATGGACAGTAGCCAATCTTCTCCTTTTGGTATGGGAAATCCATTGGGCAGCTTTGTAACTCTGTTTTCAGCAAGGTATGTTGCTGTTTTTGAGCTAAGTATAAGAAAAACAGGTTATTACTGTTAGCATTATGTTTGTCATGCACTATCATCTCTTGCCAATGAGCCTTGGTCTGAGTCCAACGGGGACATTAGGAGCTCTGCCATGTTTGTAATGTGCTTAGATGGAGGAGGTAGCTCTATTCAAAGCATGCATTTCTCTTTCTCGGTCAGTTCGGATGTGCATTTTTTGGTCGTGCCAAGCACCTGCCTATGTGTGCAGCTCATACAGGCTGCAATTAGCTCTACTAGGCTGCGATTTGATTTTCCGGCCCCCTATCGGCATTTATTGGCTACTAGGTAAGCATGATTGGCTATTTTTGATACAATCAATTGCATTTATTGCAGTAGTTGGCGAGTTTGCTGCATTTTTTTGCTATATATATCTGATGGGCTGTTTGGGGCAGATCATTCTTCTTTGTCCTCTGTAGGTGCACACTCAGACTATGGCATTCTCCCCCATCATTTGTAGGGGCTGTTGGCTGCACACTGTCTCTGTCTCTGTCTCCATCTCGGTCATTGTCTCTATTGCTATCATTATTTTCTAGCTTGATCCGATGCTCTTACTGACCGCTTGGGTTGTGTGCAAGGACTAATCAGTCCATTGTATTCAACGTTCCTTCCAGATTCAGTGCAGATTTCTCTTTCATTCCAGCTATCTTTTCTCTTCTCCTTTTCTCATTGTGTTCGCATTCCTCTTCCATTGCACGCTCTCACATGGTGTCATTGCCTAAGTGAGGATAGACATTTCCTTCAGAGAAGGCCACCCTACTGCTCACAACACGAAATTTCAGCCTGCTGTTTATTGCAGAAAATGCAAATATTTCGCGTTATTCAAGTGCTTTTGACAAATGCAGGGGATCTACAACTATTTTCGTGCAGGTGTAGTTGATTATTCTCTCTGTTTAAGCTCTTTTACAGCCAAACACAACAGGTTTTGTGTGCTTGCAAGTCTAGAGACATGGAATATCACTGATTCCAAGGCTTTGATGACTTAGATGAGGAGTCTGCTCATACTCCCTTTGATAGGCAGCATGATCATCGCAAAGATCAGAGGTTAGAGCCTTGTGCTGAAATCCTCTCTTGCCAGGTCACAGATTGGAGCAGCCATCTCCTCTTTCCTCTCTCTATATCTCCCATAGGGCTTGTTCTTTTGGCCCTAGGATGCTTAAGATGACACCACTAGTACAGGTATCTCTCCCTTCTTTGCCCAAAGAAGACTAGTTGGATGGGCAAATTATTCACTTTGCTCTTGGACGATGGAGTATATTTTTAAAATCTTCGATTTTTGGGAGTTTGTTACCCACCCTATTTTTAGTCGTGTGGAAGATCCCCAAGTGGGGTTAATGATGGATCTTGCTACCCTTTGGGATAGGCTTAACTCTAGAGCCAGATCCTTCCTCTTTATGAGTCTACAAAATTTTGTCCTAGTGCATGTATGTAGACTGTAAACGACTAGAATGTGGACAAAACTTGCTTCTTTGTATCATCATAAGACATTTGCCCATAGGATCACCCCGAAGAAGAAACTTCGGATGCTCAGTATTGATGACTCTCCTTCCATGAATGATCACATCAACAAGTTAGAGGATATGAGGGATGAGCTTACATCCCTTGGCAAGATGGTATCTTTCAAGGATATGGCAATGATTCTCTTGCCAAAATCTGATCTTCGAAGTATGATGTTTTCCATACCAATTTTTTACATCAAGGACTTGATAAACATTTTCTATGGGAGGAGCTAGACTTGTTAGAGTTGGACATTCTCGAGACAGGTAGCACGTATAGCTGCTATCTCAAGCAGCGATTGGTGCAAGAGTGCCACGCAGCAGTTGCCACATGGCAGGCGAGGGTAGATTGCAGGTTGGACAGTTGGTCGGCTAGTTTGCTGAGTAGTCGACTGTATTTAACGCAACAACCGACCTGCTATTTTTGGGTCTTTTTGGCTGGCCTATTTATTAGCCTTGGTTTTTGCAGTCTTCTTTAGTTGTGCTCCCAGTTTTCAGGCGGCAAATTGTGGAGACTGCCCTTGGAGATTGAGATATTTGAGGTGGAGACATGTGCAGACATTTTCTCTGCACCTGTGTATATTTTTGCATCCTTATATAACATTCTTCATTGCAGATTTTCTGTGTTTCATTGTCTCTTTCTCTCTCTCTTCTCTCTCTGTTCACACTTTGTCTTGGTCATTCACTTTCACATCACTTCACTCTGACATGGTACGAGAGCATTGAAGGATTGATCTAGGGTGGACCTACTTGAAGAGGAGATTTTAGTGCGACACAAGGCTGCATTTTCAGTGTTCAAGGGTGATTAGGAGGGTTGTGCATCAGAACAAGGCAGAGGTGAGTGTGGGCGTGCAAGAAAGGAGAAGATTTGTTGAAGCTGCTGCTAGTTTTCTCTATTAGAGAAGGAAGAAGACTGCGTTTTGGGCCTTTAAGTGCAGATTTTACCTTTTCATCACCTCTGGCGGGTGAAGGAGCGGGACGATCAATGGAGAGCCCTAGTAGGCTGTATTCTCACAATCATAGGGGGTTGCTTTTTGTGTTTTGTGCAGGCATTGTAGGTGAAGATGTCTTTTGAGACCAAGGCAAAGTTTCGGTGATCATGGATCGGAAGGTACCCGTATTACCGGCTCTTCCATCAGATCAAAAGCTCAATGGTGAGAATTACCGCATCTGGTGGGTCATGATGCTTGCCATTTTGGAGTCTTATGATTTACTGGAGCTTGTTACACAGGCTATTCATTGTCATTCTTCACGAGACAAAGTCTAGACCTCTTCCAGTGATAAGGTAGAGTTGACAAAGGCTGAGATACATTGGGATAAAATCAATGCTTGTATCCATCCGCTTGTTTTTATTTCTCTCATGTACTACAATTGTTATCTCTTATATTGAGCATTTCACGGTGGCTCGGGAGATATGGTCGGAGCTTTATCAGATGTACAATCATATGATCATCATGAATCGAGTTCCTTTGGAAGTGTAGATGTGGACCATGAGTGTCAACAAGTCATCTTCTATGCGGGAGATATTAACAAGCTGAGGTAGCTTCAGATGCAGATACAAAACACAGGAAAGGTGATCACTTCTGAAGACATGGCGATAACTCTTCTTTCACAGTTACCACTCCGTTTTAGTGGTTTTTATTCTGCCTTGATTGCTTCAGGATAGTTTGAGACTCCCGATGGGAAGAATTGGTTCCTATGGTCTTGAACCAAGAGGGGCAAATTGAAAGGGACCGATGCTTCTAAATCTGAGGCTTTGGTTGGTCAGTCCTCTCAGAAAAAGGGGAAGAACCAAAAGACGGAAGAGGATAAATCCAAGAAGGACAAAGAAAAGGAGTCCATGTGTCACATGTGTGGCAAGACAAGTCACTCGTAGAAGGATTGCCCCAACAAGGAGAAGGACAAAGAGAAGGAGAAATCTTTAAAGGATTTCGGAGCGGTGGCTGTTCCCTCATTAGCTACTTTCCTCCACTTGGAGAGGTGGTTGAGAATTTAAACTTGACAGCTTTTGATGCTGCGTTGCCGGCCCCCTACACTCGATAGTAGTTTGTTGATAGTGATGCCTCATGATACATGACTCCTTCAGCAGGTGTTGATCATTTGCGGCCTTCGTATAACCAGATTCCTATACAAGGACGGGGAAACATGTATCTTATTCCAAATGGGCAAGGTGGTGCCTACGTGAAGTACCTCTTGAACCTTTAAACATTCATTGTAATCTACTTATCTCTTCAAGATACATCTCCATTTATCTTGTCTAGTTTTCTTGCCAAACCCCTGTGGTGACCTTCAAACCCTACGTGCTACGACAACGAAGGCTAGTAACCACACATGTGCAATGTATAGGCGATCTAAAGCAAGGTGAACTCATGTTCCATCCATGTGTGTGCACACCCAAGCTTACTTTATTTTTCTTTAAAAGTGAGTTATTATGTTTCCATGGATTGCTTCAAAATAGCCTAGGGAACAACTATATGTGGGATGACCCTTAAAACATATTCTTAGAACTTTAATTGGCCGAAATCTTGCATATACAAGTTGGATTTTGTCCCCCCAAGATCTTCATGAATGAAGAAGCAAGATCAGGAGTGGGTTATACAACCCAATAAGGGTCTTGTGGCTACATAATTGTTAAGAGAATTCGAAAGTCGATTTGAGCAGTTGGATCTTGTAGAACAGCAAGCTCTTGCAAGTCAAAAAATTGAATTGTTTCTACAAGCAGCTGATCCTGAGCTTCAAGAGAAGCTTGATGATTTTTTGGAGGATCAGACTACACAGACAAGTTTGAAAACAGTATACATTTGAGGTGCTTTATGTGCCGGCATTGGGATACCATCTACTTTTGGTATACAAGATTTGTGTTCTTGGCCTTTTGGTCGAATTTGATGTGGATTCTTTTTAGATTCTTGATCATGGATTGATATAGGTTCTTTCTTCAGGATATGAGAAGAATGGAGTCTATAAGTTGCGGTCTTCTTTTGCCTTGACTTCTCTTCTTCTTACCTCACACACTTAGTTCGAGCTTCGGCATGCTCAGTTTGACCACCTCAACTATGATTATCTTCGGAAAAGGCGTCCAAGGGACAGGTTATTTGAGGTTTGCCGGATATTGTGGTGAGCTAGCAGCGTTGTGTCTTCTGCACCCATGGGAAGTAGGCTCGTGATGCTGTTCCTAATAGGGCTTCAAGGCAATCTTCAACGCCCTTGGAGCTTGCTTCTATCGATCTTTATGGACTGATGAGAACGAAGTTCTTTAGAGGGAGCTTGTATTTCATGCTAATTGTGGATGATTACAACAGGATTACATGGGCTTATTTCTTAAAGTTGAAGTTGGAGGCTTTCTCCAACTGTAAGGATTGATTGCTCTTTGAGGAGAACTAATCGGGCTAGAAGCTGAAGACCTTACGATCGGATAAGGGTGGAGAATATGTTTCTAATGAGCTTGCTTGTTTTTGTACAGATCGTGGTATTCACCTGGAGTTTGCCAATACAAGCACCCCTTAAGAGAATGGCATATTGGAGTAGAAGAATTGTAGTGTGATCGGATGGCCCATATCATGATGGAGCATCGTTAGACACCTCAGTGTCTATGGGCTGAGGCTGTGGCTACTGCTGTTTACATCCTTAATCATTCCTCTACTTCCGTTGTTGGTATGAATTTGTATGAGGCGTACTTTGGGGCTAAGCCAGATGTTTTTGATTTCAGGGTTTTTGGGTGTGATGTTTATCTTCACATCCCGAAGACACGGCGTGACAAATTTGAAGCAGCTTCCAAAAGATGGGTGTTTGTGGGCTATAGCTCGTTGTCTCAAGGCTACCAATTGTATGATCCCGTTAAGCAGGATGTCTACACGAGCCGTAATGTTAGGTTCATGGAACAGCCTCAGAAGGGGGTGAGAAACACCTTGTTCTTGGAGATCTTGGTGATAGTTGGGTGCTAATGATGACTATTCCTCTGGAACACGTGCCTCCTGAGGACTCTTCTTTAGACAAGGAGCTCAGTTCTCAGCCACCCGATTCACTAATTACTCCCCTGCTATCGGTAGACCTTCCAAAAACTTCAGCCAATGGAGAGCAACGAGGTGAGATTTGGCCGCCTCGTTGGGCTCGTGACACTCTTCGTGATGTAGGGATTGAGGGATCCTTAAGGAGTGGCAGTTGCCAGTAGGATGGCCCGCGACATTCTTGGAGAAACCAAGCACACCACATTGAGCTTGTTTACATTAATTATTGTTTGATGACTCGTGTTATGCAAGATCGAGAGCCCACTTCCGTGAAGGAGGCTCTGTAGCATGATCATTGGTGGAAAGCAGTGGAGCAGGAGTTGGAGTCAGTTAAGAGGAATGGGACTTGGTATCTTGTGCCGAAGCCTGCTCATAAGAAGATCATTGGCGTCAAATGGGTCTTTAAGACCAGGCATGTTGGACAAGCACAAGGCCCGCCTTGTTGCTAAAGGTTTTGCATATTGCTTGGGCATTGATTTCCATGATACTTTTGCCCCTATAGCTCGGATGGCTACTATTCGCGCAATTCTTGCCTTGGCTAGGCATAGGAGATGGCCGGTCTGTTATAGCTGGACGTGAAGTTTGCCTTCTTGAATGGGGAGTTGAAGGAGATCTATGTTGAGCAACATCCAGGCTTCGATTCTTCTGATGGTAAGGTGTACAAGTTGAGGAAGACTCTCTATGGCCTTAAGCAAGCTCCCCGTACTTGGAGTGAGAAAATTAAGTCGTTCTTCTAGGAGAAGTTGGGGTATCGGCGTTCCAAAGTTGACCCTCAACTTTATGTACACACCCCAGGTGGAGGTCGTGTGTTGTTTGTCCTTTATGTGGATGACTTGATTGTGACAGGTGACCATACTTAGATGGTGGAGTAGACGAAGGCAACACTTTATGAGAAGTTTGAGATGATGGATATGGGACTTCTTCACTTCTTTCTAGATCATGAGATCTATTAGACTCCAAGGGGGATCTTTATTTCCCAGCAGTGGTATGTCCAGGAGCTCTTGACTATGTGTGAGATGGAGGGATGCAAGTCGCTTGCAACTCCTATGGACCCAAATTGGAAGGCTACAGCTCATTCCGATTCTCCTTTAGTGGATGCTATCCATTATAGGCAATTGGTTGGCTCCTTTTTCTGGCTTCTTAATACTTGAGTTGACTTATGTTATGCCGTAGGTGTGTTGGCCAGGTTCATGAGTGAACCTAAGATGGTGCATTGGCAGGCTGCTCAGAGGATTTTGTTGTTCCTATGGGGGATTCCTGATCTTGGGATCTATTTTAGTTGGTATAGGTGCTACAGACTTGGTACTTATAGGATGGAGTGATTTTGATTGGGCTGGTGATATGGATCATCAGAGATCCACCACAGGTTATTGCTTTACCTTGGGTGTTGGTGCTATTTCATGGAGCAGCAAAAAGCAACCCACGGCTGCCCTATCTTCAGCTGAGGTGGAGTATTGAGCGGTGTCTTCTGCTATATGTGAGATAGTGTGGCTTTGCAGGCTCTTGGAGAAGCTTGGTTGCCCACAGAGAGGTCCTACTGTTCTACATTGTGACAGTGATAGTTGCATTGCTTTGGCCAGGTACTCGTGTTTCATGCGCGGATGAAGCATACTGAGATCTATTCATTCGGGAGAAGGTTCTGGATGAGACCATTTCCTTGGTCTATTGCAAGATAGAGAACAATGTTGCATACTTGTTTACCAAGGCACTTCCTCAGGCTTTACTTCGATAGCACTTCGGATCCCTTTGCCTTTTGCCATGTCCAGAATCTGAGAGGGGGTGTTAGAGTTGGACATTCCCCGGACAGGCAGCATGTATAATAGTTATCTCAGGCAGTGATTGGTACAAGAGTGCCACGTGACAGCTGCCACATGTTAGGCGAGGGCAGATTGCAAGGCGGATAGTTGGTTGGCCAGTTTGCTGACCAGTCGGCTGCATTTAATGCAGCCGACCTGCTATTTTTGGGTCTTTTTGGCTGGCTTATTTATTGGACTCGTTTTGCACTCTTCTTCAGTTGTGCTTCCAGTTTTTAGGCTGCAGACTGTGGAGATTGCCCTCGGGGCTGATGGAGATTGAGATCTTCAAGGTGTAGACATACACAAACATTCTCTTTGTACCCATGTATATTTCTGCATCCTTATACAACATTCTTCAATGCAAATTTTTGCATTTCATTGTCTCTCTCTCTTTCTCTCTCCTCTCTCTATTCACTCTTTGTCTTAGCCATTTGCTTCCGCACTGCTTCAGTCTGACAAGACTCACTGGTCTTGGAGCATGATAAGCGTCTCTAAGAGGTAGGAGCTAGTGGATCCAATTTTATGAAGGCTTTCATAGCAAGTACATGTTGAGAAACCACTTCTTCAATTCACACGCTCCATTTAGGGTTTTGCAACGACAATCCCCAAAAGGACTGGTGTCCACATTTTGATTATTTGTTCAGTGGGCACCCACACAGTGGTGTGCCACCCTAGACAATTATGCGGCAATCACTTCCTTTATTCCACCACTCTCTCTTTAGTCATTCCTCACTTCTCTTTTTGTGTCATTAGGAACCCTTCCCTTCTCTCACCCCTTCCATTGCTCTCACCCCCCTTCAAGAGGACATTGCAGTTTGTGGCTCGTGGTTGCGTTCACCCTTCCTATTTTGCTTCAAGCGCCCTGTTTTAGCATTAAGCTTTGCGTTTGGAGCATCTTCCACCTGGCATCACCATCCTTTGCTTAGTGTCAGCACCCTTCTTTAAATAAACTCCACCTTCACTTGCGTTTTTCAAGTTGGAGGCCTTCTTTTTGCTTGGCGTCATCATCTCTAGCTTGGTGTCAGCATCTTAGCCTTTCGCGATAGTCTACATCATTGAGCATCAGTGATTTTATCACTTATCTATCACAAGGGTTGTTGGGACCTGCGTTTTTGCAGCTTGGCTCCTCTATCACCTAGCGTCATCGTCTGTCATAGGGGCTATGAGGACCTTCGTTTTTGCACTCTTGTCCCTCCATTACCTGGCATTACTCGTTTGTCTTAAAGGCTACTAGGATCTACGTTTTTGTAGCCTAGCTCATCATCCATCATCTGGCGTAATCATTGTCTACCTAGTGTCAACATCTGGGCTGCTCCCTGCATTTGATAGGTCCGATACATTGGGATTTGCGTTTTGCTACCTAAGTTACTCCTCGGTATCCGAGAATTGTAGTTCTCTCCCTCGACAGCTTGTGATTATCTTCCATATCTTCGACGGCATCAGAGGACTAAGGTTTACTCCCTCTACAATTGTCTTTCACTTTCCAGTGATTACTTTGATAGCCCACTGTTTGGAGGACCGCATTTCTCTCCCTTCATTGTGCAGATTCCCACAGGTGCTGCTGCATGATTTAGTCAGGATAGTGTAGTTATCTTTTTAGCCTTGGCTTTGCTGTATCAACTTTTCATCTCATAGCATGATTCAATGCATTAGCACTGTGTTCTTGTGTTTTTGAGTTAGAGGGGGATGCACTTTCTTTGCCCTTAGAGAGGGCTTCTACTTTTTTGGCTTCAGAGGGGACTCGTGCATCTCTACCCTCAGGGGGGGCATCTACTTATCATGAAGTTTATCACCCACCCTTTCTCTTTTGGCATTTCTCTTATTGATACCCAGGATCCTCAGAGACCGCCTAGATCGGGGCCTTGGAGGTCCAATTGGGACTTGGTGATGAGGCCTTTGAATTTCTTTTAGCATGGAGTTACGGAGCTAGTGACTTCTCTCCTGAGGTGGAGTTAGGTTTCATAGTTCATCTTGTTTACTGTTCCTTACTACAAGTTTTCTTTGAGGTGGAAATCTTGGATCTTAGATCATGTTCGATATTTGTAGAAATTAAAAGTTTAGTTGGGCGGTCAGATTGACCAAAAAGCTCAAATGACGAAGACTTTTACACTCAGATAGTCACATTAACTAGAAGCCCATATAATGAGTGGTTTTAGAAAGTTAAACTATTATTGAAGAAACAAACCATGAACCAGTAAACCTATATAATGAAGCTATCCAAAAGCTAAAATTTGGCAATTTCTAAAATTTAGGAGGTTACTATTTTTGAAAGTTGCTCAAATGGAAGCTTTGTTTGTGTCAAAGACTTCAAAAAGAAACTTAGCTTGCTGCCGTGAGTTTGTTGGAATTAGGGTTTTAAAACCCTAACATTTAGAATTGCAACAAATCAGCCCTTTTGTATATGGTTCAGACACTTGGTACCCATGGTTTGTTTTTATAAATTCTTGTAAAGGGGGAGGGGCTGATTCTCTTCTTAACATGGCGTTGACTCCTCTCTCTCTCTCTCTCTCTCTCTCTCTCTCTCTTTCTCGTTGGGTGTAAAGGCCCTTTGCTACTCTCGTGTATATATATTTACTTGTATATGTGACCGCACGCTTGCAAGTGTAAGTATACTGTACCTTAAGTATAAATACATTCGTTTATTCTTTGTGTACCACACTGGTACACACCCAACTCGAGTCTCCACTCTCTCTGCACTCCCTATTATTGAACACACCTTTGTTGCACATACTACCTGAGCACTTCCGTTCGTCCTTCAAACTGGTATCAAGGCTGATGACTCCTTTGCTACGCACACTACTTCGGCACTTTCGCTCATCCTTCATCTCTCTCTCTCTCTCCCCCCCCCCCCGGTCAGAGATCATAGCCTGTTTTGGAGGGCAGTCGGACCAGCAGCAGCAGTCGGACTGCTGCAGTCGGACCAGCAGCAGTCGGACTGCCACGTGGCAGTCGGACTGCCTGCAGCGGATTTATTCCAGGCTGTGCCCTATTTTGGCGCCCCGTTCTAGGTGGTTTTTCGCCTATTTATTGCCGACATTTCCAGCAGTCTACACACTCTTCTCTGTCGCAGATTACATACCGGTGCCGTGCAGAGTTCTGTCTCTGTTCACAGATTTCAGACAGCAGACAGTGCAGACTGCAGCAGACTTCGAGGTGGACAGCAGGTCGCATCGTCGAGGTGGAGACACGCAGTCCAGCGCACTGCGCCCGTGTATATCTTTGTATTCAGCATTCTTTATACAGCAGATCTTCATTGTACACTGTCTCTTTCTCTCCCTTTTCTCTCTGCGTTCTCTCTCTCTCAGTCCTACGCTTCCGCACCGCTGCACTCTGACATGGTATTAGAGCAGTGTTTGAGGGCTGACTGAGTGTAGAATCAACCTGAAGAGGAGTTTCCATCGCGACACAAATTTGCGTTTTTTGCGTTTAAGGGCAGACAGGAGGGCTGCGCCTTGGAACAAGGTTGAAACGAGTGTGGGCGCACAGGAAAGGAGTACAGGTGGTGGATTTGCTGCTGTTTACTGCTGTTTTACGCGGAGAAAGTTTGAGTTTTCAACCTAAAAGTGCAGGTTTTGCTTTTTCATCGCCTCCGGCGGGTGAAGAAGCTTCGGGACGCGGAAGAGCCTTAGCAGGCTGAGTTTACCCAGTCAGAGGGGGCTGCTTTTGCGTTTGAGAAGGCATTGCAGGTGAAGATGTCTACAGAGATGGACTTGGAGTTCCAGGCGATTATGGACCGGAAGGTGCCTGTCCTACCGGCTCTTCCTACAGATCAGAAGCTCGACGGCGACAACTACCGCATTTGGCGCGTTATGATGTTGGCCATCCTTGAGTCCTATGATTTGGCGGAGTTGGTCCAGGAAGATATTGACCGGCCTTCGGTAAGAGATGAGTCCAAACTCTCTTCCGATGCTCGTGCGGAGTTGTCCAGGGCCCAGTCTCACTGGGACAAACTGAATGCCAGGATTCGATCCTTTCTCTTTCTATCATGCACTACAGCCGTGATCGCTCACATCGAGCACTTGACGGTGGCTCGTGAGATATGGCTGGAGCTTGATCAAATGTACAATCGGATGACCCTGATGAAGAGGGTTTCTTTGGAGGTACAGATGCGGACCTTGTCCGTCAATAAGTCTTCTTCGCTAAGGGAACACATTAACAAGCTAAGGCAGCTACAGATGCAGGTTCAGAATGCGGGGAAGCCAATTTCCTCCGAAGACATGGCGATTACACTCTTGTCCCAGTTGTCGCCACGATTCGGTACATTTTACTCTGCCCTTATTGCTTCGGGGCGAGAGTCTACTCTTCGGTGGGAAGAGTTGGTTCCTATGGTCCTGGACCAAGAGGAACAGTTAAAGGGACAGAATGCTTCCAAGACGGAGGCGTTGACAGGTCAAGCCTCTCAGAAGAAGGCGAAGGACCAAAAGAAGAAGAAGGGGGATAACAAGTCCAAGAAGGACAAGGACAAAGACTCCACATGCCATATTTGTGGAAAGACTGGCCATTGGAAGAAGGATTGCCCTGACAAAGACTCGAAGGACACCAAGAAGAAGGAAACCAAGGATTCTGGAGTGGTGGCTGCACCCTCATCAGCTGCATTTCTACATTTAGTTGTCATTGAGGACGCTTCACCGAATGCTTCTGATGCTGCGATGGCGGCTCCCCAATCTCGAGAGTGGATTATTGATAGTGGTGCCTCACGGCACATGACTCCTTCATCAGATGGTGTTGCCCAGCTGCGACCTTCGCGTGGGCAGGTTCTCATTGGAGACAGCTCTCCAGTTTCTATTGCAGGTCGGGGTAAGATGCAGCTTATTCCGGATGGACGAGGTGGCACCCATACCTCAGAGGTTTTGCATGTACCAGGATTGGGGTACCATCTCCTTTCAGTTCATAAGATTTGCTCCCTTGGTCTTTTGGTGGAATTTGACAGTTCTACTGTGCGAGTCCTTGATCGTGAATCGAGGAAGGTTCTATCATCTGGATATGAGGAGAACGGCATTTACAAACTGAAGTCTTCCACTGCCCTCTCTTCTCTTCTTCTTACCTCACAGTCACAGTCTGAATTATGGCATGCTCGGTTTGGTCACCTGAACTATGACTATCTTCGGAAGGCGTCACGTGGACAGCTTGTTCGAGGGTTGCCGGATATAGTGGTGAGCCAGCAGCCATGTGTCTCCTGCATACGGGGGAAGCAGCATCGGGATGCCATTCCCCACATAGCTTCGCGGCAGTCTACTTCACCGATGGAGCTAGTATCTACGGATCTATGTGGCCCTATGAGGAATGAGTCCCTGCGTGGGAGCTCGTACTTCATGCTGATCGTGGATGACTACAGCAGGATGACATGGGCCTACTTTTTGGCACTAAAGTCAGAAGCTTTCTCGCACTTCAAGGATTGGCTTCTCTTTGAGGAGAACCGATCAGGCCGGAAGTTGAAGACCTTGCGATCCGACAAGGGAGGTGAATTTGTGTCTAATGAATTTGCTCGGTTTTGTGCAGATAGAGGAATTCACCAGGAGTTTGCCAATACCAATACTCCTCAAGAAAATGGTATTCTAGAACGGAAGAACCGCAGTGTGATCGAGATGGCGCGCACCATGATGGAGCACCGACAGACCCCTCAGGTTCTGTGGGCTGAGGCTGTGGCTACTGCAGTCCACATCCTTAATCGATCCCCTACTTCGGCCGTGGAAGGGATGACTCCATTTGAGGCTTATTTTGGGACGAAGCCAGATGTTTCTTACTTTCGGGTCTTTGGGTGTGATGCCTATGTTCACATTCCCAAGGCTCACCGTTACAAATTTGAAGCGGCTTCCCGAAAACAGGTATTTGTTGGCTACAGCTCCCAGTCCCAAGGCTACCGACTGTATGATCCCGTCAAGCGGGATGTATATACTAGCCGTGATGTGCGGTTTGTGGAGGTTCCGGCTTCTTCAACGGGTGAGGAGCATCCCGTTCTTGGAGATCCAGGGGAGAGTTTGGCTCCTTCTACAGTTCCACTGGAGCCTGTGCCGTTTGATTATGATTCTGTTTCTGACACAGAGTCTACTGTTCCACCGGATCCTTCTGCGGAGTTACCACCGGTGGACATTCCAGAGTCTTCTACTGATGGAGAACGACGAGGGGAGGTTCGGCCTCCTCCTCGCTGGGTCCGTGACACACTCCGTGATTCAGGGATCGAAGGGGTTCCTGAGGAGTGGGGACCGCAGGATGGTCCGCGGCGGTCACGGAGGCACCAGGCGCATTCTTCGGAGCTTGTTTGCTCCAATTATTGTTTGATGTCCCGAGTTATGCAGGATCGAGAGCCCACCTCCGTGAAGGAGGCTTTACAGTCCGCCCCATGGAAGAAAGCTATGGAAGCTGAGTTGGAGGCTATTGAGAGGAATGGCACTTGGCCACTTGTGCCACGCCCCCCGAAGAAGAAGGTGATTGGAGTCAAGTGGGTCTTCAAGACCAAATATCTCAGTGATGGTACTTTGGATAAGCACAAGGCTCGCCTTGTTGCTAAGGGTTTTGCCCAGCGCCCAGGGATTGACTGTCATGACACCTTTGCCCCTACAGCTCGTATGGCAACCATTAGAGCTGTTCTTGCTTTGGCTGGCCATAGGAGATGGCCTGTTTATCAGCTGGATGTGAAGTCGGCCTTCCTGAATGGTGATTTGAAGGAGGAGATCTACGTTGAGCAGCCTCCTGGTTTTGGTTCTTCAGATGGGAAAGTCTACAGGTTGAAGAAGGCCCTGTATGGTCTCAAGCAGGCCCCGCGAGCTTGGAACGAGAAGATTGATTCGTTCCTCCAGACTCAGTTGGGATATCGGCGGTCCAAGGCCGATCCGCAGCTGTATGTTCACACTTCCGAGGATGGTTGTGTGTTGTTTGTATTATATGTTGATGATTTGATTGTCACAGGTGATGATGCACAGCAGGTCCAGGAGACAAAGTCAGCTTTACATCGGACGTTCGAGATGACGGATTTAGGGCTACTCCATTTCTTTTTAGGCCATGAGATTTATCAGTCTCAGAGGGGGATCTTTCTCTCCCAACAGAGATATGTACAGGAGCTCTTGGTGACTTTTGAGATGGAAGATTGTCGGGCCCTCTCTACTCCTATGGATCCGAACTGGAAGGCCACTTCCCACTCAGCTTCTCCTTTGGCGGATGCTTTCCGCTATCGACAGTTGATAGGGTCCTTGATTTGGCTTCTCAACACAAGGGTTGATCTATGTTTTGCTGTTGGGCTCTTGGCAGGGTTCATGAGTGAACCTAAGACGGTGCATTGGCAGGCTGCTCAGAGGATACTTCGGTATCTGAGGGGGACGTCTGATTTGGGGATTCATTACCCCGCAGGGACAGATGGGTCAGATCTTGTACTTGCAGGTTGGAGCGACTCGGATTGGGCCGGTGACGTGGATCACAGGCGGTCTACATCAGGTTACTGCTTTACTTTGGGTGCAGGTGTTATTTCATGGAGTAGCAAGAAGTAGCCCACGGTAGCCCTTTCGTCTACTGAGGCGGAGTATCGGGCTGCATCTTCCACCACATGCGAGGTTGTGTGGCTTCGGAGATTGTTGGAGGAGCTTGGGTGCCCCCAGACTCGTCCTACATTGCTGCGATGTGACAATGAGAGTTGCATTGCCTTGGCAAGAAATCCTGTTTTTCATGCCCGGACGAAGCACATTGAGATCCAGTACCACTTCATCCGAGAAAAGCTTCTGGATGAGACCATCACTGTGGAGTATTGCAATGAGAGTTGCATTGCCTTGGCAAGAAATCCTGTTTTTCATGCCCGGACGAAGCACATTGAGATCCAGTACCACTTCATCCGAGAAAAGCTTCTGGATGAGACCATCACTGTGGAGTATTGCAAGATGGAGGATAATCTTGCGGATTTGTTTACGAAGGCGCTTCCTTAGGCTCTACTTCGGCAACATTCCCGATCCCTCAGGCTTCTGCCCTGTCCAGGCTCTGAGAGGGGGTGTCAGAGATCATAGCCTGTTTTGGAGGGCAGTCGGACCAGCAGCAGCAGTCGGACTGCCACGTGGCAGTCCGACTGCCTGCAGCGGATTTATTCCAGGCTGCGCCCTATTTTGGCGCCCCGTTCTAGGTGGTTTTTCGCCTATTTATTGCCGACGTTTCCAGCAGTCTACACACTCTTCTCTGTCGCAGATTACAGACCGGTGCCGTGCAGATTTCTGTCTCTGTTCACAGATTTCAGACAGCAGACAGTGCAGACTGCAGCAGACTTCGAGGTGGACAGCAGGTCGCATCGTCGAGGTGGAGACACGCAGTCCAGCGCACTGCGCCCGTGTATATCTTTGTATTCAGCATTCTTTATACAGCAGATCTTCATTGTACACTGTCTCTTTCTCTCCCTTTTCTCTCTGCGTTCTCTCTCTCTCAGTCCTACGCTTCCGCACCGCTGCACTCTGACAGCGCCCCCCCCCCCCCCCCCCCCCCCCCCCCCCCCCGTCTCTCTCCTAATTTTCATGGTGATAATCAGTCGAGTTGGTTAAGTTTAAAGTATTGTCGTTCTCATGTTCTTTCCCAGTGCTTACATATGTTGGTAAGGAAGTGGGCTATTACAAGCTTCGTTCCCCTTCTCTTATGTAAGGTCCTGCGAGGTAGTTGCCTATTGTTGCACTAGTCCTAACTTGTGCACCATCTATTCCATAGGTTCCATCCCATCCCCTACCCTCTCCTCCAGTGATTTCCCCATATCTCCGTCCCCTTTCAGATGGGGATAGAATCGGTGATGTGGTTGTGGACTTTCTAGTCCTAGTATTTTAGAAAGGGATCCCTAGTATTGTGAGGAGATTCTTCATCAGTGGTCTACATCAATAGACTTCATTGGCATTGGTACTCTTCTTGTCACCCTTGAATCTGGATCTTCTTCGGCCCTTAGCCACATCCAGGATCTAAGAGGAGATATGAGATATTAGCAATCATGTTTGCCATGCCTTATCATCTCCTGCTTCTGAGCTTGAATTTGAGTCAAATGGGGACATTAGGAGCTCTGACATGTGTGTCATGTGCCTTGACGGAGGAGGCAGCTCTATTCAGAGTACACATTTCTCTTTCTTAGTCAGTTTGGATGTGCATTTCTTGGTTTTGCTAGGCTCCTACGAGCTTGTGGAGCTCCTATAGGGTGCAATCAGCCCTGCTAGGTTGTGATTTGATTTTCCAGTCCCCTATAGCAATTATTGCATGCAATGTCAGTATGGTTGGCAGTTTTGATGCAGCTGATTGCATTTATTGCAGTAGTCAGCTAGTTTGCTGCATTTTCTGCTATATATAGCTGATTGGCTGGCTGGGGCAGATCATTCTTCTTTGTCTTATGTAGGTGCACACTCAGACTGCAACATTCTCCTCCGACTTTGGCAGGGCCATTGGCTGCACACTTCGTCAGTGTCTCCGTCTCCATCATCATCTTTAATGCTGTTATCATTTTCTAGCTTAATCTAGTGCCCTCACTAATGCTTTGGGCAGTGTGTAGGGATTGATCAGTCCATCATTGTATTCAACATTTCTTCTAGATTTAGTGCGGATTTCACTTTCATTCGTGCTGTCTTTTCTCTTCTCCTTTTCTCTCTATGTTTGTATTTCTCCTCTGTTGCACACTCTCACAATTATTGCACTATTGGCTAAGATATTTTCTTCTCCTTTGAGATCTCAAGCCTAATGTGCTTTTTGGGCAACTTTACACAAAGGAAGTGATGTTCTTACAGTTTCATCTCGAGAAATCTCTCTATTTGTGAGAGGAATAGTGTGCGATTTCATGGGAACTATATAGGATGGTTGTTTAGGCGAATATTGGCCCTAATTTTTAGAGTTTGATAGGTTGAAGTGTTCATTTGCATTTTGGAACACTCTATAGTTGGCTAGAGGCTAACATTGAAGGTGACAAGTTCATTGTGTACCCATGGATTAGATGAGTACACCTATCGATTTGTAGTAGGAAAGCTTATCTAGTTGATACACACTAGACCAGACCTTGTATTCTTAGTTTCCTTGTTCAATTAGTATTTTAATGTACGAAAAATGTTATGTTGGATGGCTTGCTTGCATATATTGAGATACATTAGGTGTACTTATTCTTTTGGCTTACACTAAAATAAAGGTTTGATTTTGCAAGGGTACATTGACTCTTACTGGACACGAGATCTTGATACTCGGTGTTTCCATGGTGGTTACATTTTTTTCTTGGATACGGCTTTCATTGTTTGGTCTAGTTGTAAGCAGGAGACAATGGTTGCCTCCATTGTGGAGGTGGAGTATTAGGCTCTCTATGATGGCACCGCAAAGGCCATCTACTTGGGGAGCTTCTTGGCGAAGCTTTAGTTTCCATGTGACATTCTGATTGTGATCTTTTGCAATAACCATAGTGCCATTGCACTATTTGGTAAACCCATCATTAGTTTGAAGACAAATCATATTGGAGTGCACTTTCATTTCAATAGAGAGTAGGTTGAGCTAGGTACTATCCGCCTAGAGGTTGTGTCTTTATTAGATAATTTTATAGACGTCTGACGAGGACAGACTGATTCTATAGTACTTACCTCCGCAGATTGCATGGGTGCTTTCTTCTCTTCTACATTAGCTTGATGGGAAGGGGGTTTCCTCTTAGCTTTCCCTTCCACTATCTAGTGGTGAGAGGGGGTAGCTTCTTCTTTTGGTGCTTATAAGATTTTGGTTACCTTATGCTTGAGTGACAATTGTACTATTTTATCGTTATCTATTTACATTTTGATGATCATGATTGTAAAAGGGCACTTGGACAAGTGAACAAATCCCCATTTGGACATTGTTCAAGTGGCATTAGTGCATGTTATTGATTGCACATCACGTTTTGCATTGCCCTTTGCATTATCCATGCATTAGCATTTTGTTCTTATGCATTTGTGTATATTTATCCCTTTTTGGTTAGAGAGTGGGCGATTTGGATCCAACATATTTATGACAGCTCACATGACAGTCTCCCATGGTAGTTTCTATGTGTTCTCTATGGTAGCATATGTTAGCTTGCCTTAGTTATGTCTTAGTTTGTCATTTCGTGGTGGTGAGCTCATATTTATCCCTTTTTGGTTAGAGAGTGGGCGATTTGGATCCAACATATTTATGACAGCTCACATGACAGTCTCCCATGGTAGTTTCTATGTGTTCTCTATGGTAGCATATGTTAGCTTGCCTTAGTTATGTCTTAGTTTGTCATTTCGTGGTGGTGAGCTCCGTCAGAGTTTGACAGAGACATGGGAACTTTGACTGCGTTTGTCTTGGGCTGTGTTAGTTAGTTTTCAGCCCTTGCCACCTTGCAATTGCCCCAGGAGTGCTACGTCAGCCTGATTGCTGCGACATCAGCATTTGCGTAGTGTTCAGCAGCTGCTGACTGCATTTATTGCAGGTTGTTCAGATTTTTGTGGCCCCAATTTGCTGGTAGGCTAGATTTTCTGGTTTTCAGCTATTTATAGCTGATGTTTGTGGATTTTGTTGTGCGCTCTCACATGGTATCATTGTCTAAGTGATAACACAGAGTTGTCGTTTGCATAGGAGACCATCTAGGCTGAAAATGCAAATTTTCAGTGATTCGTTCTTTGCTGCAAACACAGATTTTCTTCATATGGCTGATCCTTACGACATAGGCAGACCCTACACTCCTTTCGTGGAGGTGTAGGTGATTTCTAGTGTCTACAACAAAACACATGTTTTTGTGGTGTGTGCAAGTGTGGAAGATGTCTTATCCTTAGTTTACACACTTTGGTGACTTGGACGAGGAGTCTTTCTTGACTCTCTTTGGAGTAGCAACGAGATTATTGTGATGATTGTGATTACCATGAAGAATAGAGGCGAGAGATCCCAAGGTCTCATCATACAGAGCAGCTTTTTCCCTCTTCTTCACTCCATGTTTCTCAATGAGCCAAGTCTACTGGCCTTAAGCTGTCCTCTACGATTGTTTACAGTTTTACATAGCTAGATGCTGGAGTCCTTTTCACTCAAGATGTCATTGTGGAGGATGTGTCTTCCGGGGCCACTCTTTGGACGGATGCACAAGAGGGTGGACTTTACACACTTGCAACCCTTGCTATGCGGTCTTTACACGAGCTTGGATTGTTTTGGCATGCTCATTATGGGCTTTTAAATTTTGATGCTATTCGACTGGCTTCATAGAAACAGATGGTGGAGGGACTTCTAGATTTTCCTACCGTTCACTCTCTTTGCCCTAGCTGCCTTTGGGGTAAGCAACATTAATAGCCACATCCACAAGTTGCCACAGAGAGGGTTACTACTTTGCTTAAGTTGGTGCATATCAGCCTCTGTGTGTCAAAATAATAGGTATGCTATGATACCATGCCAAAATAAGCAACAATGCAGAGAGAGAGTAGGGTTTGCGAGGAGTAACACAGAGTACGTATGGCAAACACTAAGAGAGAAGAGAAACTTAGAAACACAAGAACACTATGATGATACACTGAATCATGCTATGAGAAGAAAAGCTAATATAGTGGAGCCGAAGCTCAGAAGATAATTGCACTATCTTGTCCGAATGAGGTGGTAGCACACTCATGAGAATTTGCACAGCGAAGGGAATGAAATGTAGTCCTTTGGGCAGTGGACTATTGAAGTAATCATTGGAAGGTGAAGAATAGTTGTTGAGGGAGTGAATCATAGTCCTGTGGTTTTGTCAGAAATGTGGAAGATGATCACTAGCTCTATCGAGGGAGCAAATTGCAGTCCTTTGATGTTGGGGAGTGACCTGGGCAACAAAACGCAAATCCCAGAGTGTTGGATCTGTCAAACGCAAGCAGAGCAGCCCAGACACTGGCGCTAGGTGGATAATGATGACGATAGATGATGGAGGATTAGCCGGGCTGTAAAAACGCAGGTCTCAACAACCTCTATTACAGATGAGTGACCCAAGGTGATGGAGGAGGAGCCAAGCTGCAAAAACGTAGGTCCTAGCAGCCACTGTAATAGAAGAGTGATGAAATCACTAGTGCTCGGTGATGGAGACTGTTGCTAGAGGCTAGGATATTGATGCCAAGTTGGAGATGACGATGCCAGGCAAGTAGAAGGCCTCTAGATTGAAAAATGTAGGTGAAGGTGGAGCCTAAAGGAGAAGGGTGTTGACGCCAAGCATATGGTAGTGACACTAGGTGGAAGATGCTCCAAATGCAAGGCCTAATGATGGAATAGGATGCCTGAAGCAGAAGAGGAAGGATGAAGGCAACCATGAGCCACAAATTGCAATGTCCTCCTAAAGGGGTGTGAGGGCAGTGAAAGGGGCTGGTGAGAGAAGGGAAGTGTGTTTGATGAGGGAGGAAGAGGGGTGAAGAATGATTGAAGAGTGCTGCGGAATGAGTGAAGTGAGTGCCTATTTATAGGCATAAGCTATCTAGGGTGGCGCACCACTGTGTGGTTGCCTATTGAAAAAGTGGTCAAAATGTGGACACGAGCCCTTTTTGGGGTTATCAGTGCGAAACCCTAAATGAATGTGTAAACTGAAGAAGTGGTTTCTCAACACCCCCTTTCAGGCCCAAAAAGGGATGAAGAAAGAGGAGCGAAGAGAGATACGATGAAGAAGAAGAGGATCTCGGAGATGCAAGATTTCCACCTGAAAGGTAACTTGAAGTAAGGAACAATAGACGGGATAAATTATAGAATTTGACTCTATCTTAAGAGAAAAGCCACTAGCTCTGTAACTCCATCATGGAAGGAATTCAAAGGTCTTGTCACCAAGTCGTGATTGATTCTCCAAGGCCCCGATCTTGGCGGCCTTTGAAGATCTTGGATATTAGGAGGAGAAATGACTCCTCGAGGACATCCATCCCAATAGAGTAAATGGAGGGTGACAAACTTTAGGATGAGTAGGTGCCCCCTCGAGAGCGGAGACGTAGGGGCCCCCTCTGAAGTCGAAGAAGTAGAAATCCTCTCTAAGGGCAAAGAGAGTACATCCCCATCAGAATCTCCCTCTACAAGAGATAGGGAATCAAGAAACTCATGGATCACGCGCTTGGAATCAGCTGATGACGAAGGAAGGGTTGTTGGTCACGTTGAAGAAGGTATTTGGGGTATTGAAGATGTCGAAGAACTCCTAGAGGTGGCCTCTTGAACTTGAATAGTTGAGGGTGGGGAAAGGTGAGGCTCATGTTGAGCTTAGGGTAGGCAACGATCATTGTCTCTTAGTGGAGCGGAATGCAGAGCCGAAGTAATATAAGGGGTCGAATAGACATAGTCTCGCGAACGAGTGGATTGCCGAGGGGACAATATCCAATAATCATTGTCTCTCAAGGGAGTGGATTGCAAAACCATGGGTTATTGAGATGGCATTCTTGAAACCCTAGAAGAAGAAGTAGAAGCAACCTCCATAGTGCATTGCAGTGGTCGTGATGAGGAGGCTGTGGTACTAGTCGATCCTCCTATGGCTCGAAAGAGCTTAGTGCACATTGGATGCTTTTTTTGGCCTTAAGGATAAAAATCTAAAAGCTGGTGCAGAATAAGCTCTGTGGCCTAGAAGGGAGAGGTGGCACAACAAGTGCTTGGGGATAGATGGATGTACTCAGGCGGGGTAGGGCGCAAATGTTCATGTCGGCAAGCATTGTTGGGGGTTTTGGTGATGCCAAAAGAGGAGCACCTAGTGATCTATTCATCCACCTGAGGAGAAGTCATAGCACCGGGGTGTCAACCTATAAAAGGGTGGATGGGTGTGAGAGGAAGAGAAGGGCATCTTTGTCTCTTGGTGATGCAACGAAAATGAAGGGGGAAATCAATAGATAATGCCAAACTTGCAACCCGTCTTTGCCTTCTTTGATGAACAAGGTCTTTAGCTCTCTAAGCTCTTGTGCTTTGATACCATGTCAAAATAAACTACAGTGCAGAGAGAAAATAGGGTTTGCAAGGAGTAACATTGTGTATACGGCAAACACTAAGAGAGAAGGGAAACTTAGAAACACAAGAAGACCACAATGATGATACATTGAATCATGCTATGAGAAGAAAAATTGATATAGTGGAGCTGAAGCTCAAAAGACAATTGCATTGTCCTATTTGAATCAGGCGGTAGCACTTGTGAGAATTTGCATAGTGAAGGGAATGAAATGCAGTCCTTCGAGTAGTGGGCTATTGAAGTAATCATTGGAAGGTGAAGGATAGCTGTCGAGGGAGCGAACTGCAGTTCTCTGATAGCGGGGAGTGATCTTGGTAGCAAAATGCAAATCCCGGAGTTTTGGAGTTGTCAAACGCAAGGAGAGTAGTGTAGATTTTGATGCCAGGTGGATAATGATGACGATAGATGATGGAGGATGAGCCGAGCTGCAAAACCGCAGGTCTCAGCAGCTTCAGTTATAGATGAGTAACGCGAGGTGATGAAGGTGGAGCCAGGCTGCAAAAACATAGGTCTTAGTAGCCACTGTAATAGAAGAGTGATGAAATCACTGATGCTCAGTGATGGAGACTCTTGCTAGAGGCTATGGTGCAAGCTGGAGATGATGACACTAAATAAGGAGAAGACCTCTAGATTGAAAAACGCAGTGAAGGTGAAGCCTAAAGGATAAGGGTGTTGACTCCAAGTAGATGATGGTGATGCCAAGTAGAAGATGCTCCAAACGCAAGGTGTGATAATGGAATAGGATGCTTGAAGCAGAAGAGGAAGGGTGAAGGCAAGCACGAGCCACAAACTGCAATGTCCTCCTGAAGGGATGCGAGGGCAGTGGAAGGGGTTGATGAGAGAAGGGAACTGTGTTTGGTGAAGGAGGAAGAGGGATGAAGAATGAGTAAAGAGCGGTGAAGAATGAATGAAGTGATTGCCTATTTATAAGCATAAGCTATCTAGGGTGGCGCATCGCTGTGTGGGTGAATGTGGATGCGAGTCCTTTTTGGGGTTGTCAGTGCGAAACCCTAAATGAAGTATGTGAAGTGAAGAAGTGGTTTCTCAACACTGTGGACCTATGGGAACAACCTCATTGGGAAGGCCAAGTAGTTTGTGTTGATTGTTGTTGATTTCAATTGCTATGTGTGTGGCATTACTTTCTGAAGTATAAGAGTGACGCATACTCGAGCTTCTACGAGTGGAAGGTATTTGTGAAGCTGTCTCACAGCCTCCTAGTTTTCTTGTGTAGGGGAAGGAGGACCATGTTTATAGGTTGGAGAAGGCCCTCTATGCCCTAAAGCAAGCTTCTCGTGCTTGGTACCAGAGGATTGATCGATTTTTCTTACATAGTAGCATCTACCGATTAGATCATGACCCCAACTTTACTATAAGGTTGAGGGTGATAGGTGTGTCTTGGTCATTTTGTATGTTGATGGCCTTATTATCACATGGAGTGATTCACAGGAGGTTGATCGGACTTGGGTGATATTGCGCAGGAGTTCAATATGACAGATCTTGGGATCCTACACTTTTTCCTTGGTTTGGAGATTTATCAGATGGCACATGGCATCTTTATATCCAAGAACAAATACATCTCCGAGTTACTTTCAGAGTTTGGTATGTTTGAGTGTTGTCCTATTTCTTGCCCCATGGACCTCGAGTCCAAGTTGGTAGATGGTGTTCCCCTTCTAAATGCTACTCCATACAGGTGCCTTGTTGGCTCATTGATCTAGCTTATTCACACTCTGCTGGATATTTCCTTTGTGGTGGCATTGTTGTCTTCTTTCATGAAGACTCCTATTTAGGCTCATTGGAGAGTTGCTTTACGTATTCTACGCTATTTATAGGGGACTTGATTCTATGGGATCATGTATGGAGAGGGGCTAGTCTTTGTAGATGGAGTGACTCAGATTGGGTAGGTGATGTGAACTGGAGACGTCCTACTATAGGTTATACTTTCTCCCTTGGATCATGAGCTATTTCGTATAGTGGTAGGAAGTAGTCTGCTGTGACACCTTCTTCTACAGAGGTTGAGTATCGTGCCCTTTGTTCCATAACTATGGAGGTGGTTTGGCTCTGTCGGATGTTGGCGGAGATTGGCTTTTCATAGATAGGTCCTACTCAGCTACGCATGGATAACTAGAGTGCCTTAGGTCTAGCCAAGAGCCTCAAGTTTCATGCTTGCATGAAGCACATAGAGGTTCAATATCATTATGTATGGGAACTCATGGATTTTGAGCTAGCTATGGTCTAGTGTTCTACGGCAAACAATGTGGCAGATCTCTTAACGAAGCCTTTGCCCAGGGTTTCCATGCTTCATCACATGAGATTGTTGGATCTCTAGACTCTTCCACAATCCGAGAGGGAGTATTAGTCTACCTTATTTATGTCAGTTAGTCAATCATCTCCTAGTTGTGAGCACCGTGAGAGTTTGACAGATGTTGGGATAAAGGTCCTTTATTTACTTCCGTGTGTTGTACACGTGTATTATTTAGTTGTACATGTGAATGCACCCTTACGTGCCCTAAGTATAAATTTATTTTATTCTTTGTGTACTAGCACATTGTTGGTAGACCCAAAATCATATCGTACTTTCTCTTTGTTACTCTCACTCACCTGCACTCTTCTGCTACAAAAGATCTTCACCCTTCCTGATAGCCACTCGCAACAACTAGTATCAAAGTTGACGGTACTGTTGGAGAGCGCGGGTAGCGGAAGCGTGAAGATTTGCAGCAGGGGAAAATGTGCAGGTGTGCAGGTGAGAGAGAGTGAGAGTGACGAGCTGATTTAGGTGTACCAACAATGTGTTGGTACACAAAGAATAAAATGTATGTATACTTAGGGCCCGTAAGGGTGCATTCACATGTACAACATAATACACGTGTAAAATACACGGAGGTGAATAAAGGACCTTTACATCCCAACAACCTCCCACTTAAAGGTCCGGAGTGAACCTTTAACCAACTCCCACTAGTCGTATGCAATGCTCATGCTGAGCCTTGTCTAGACTTTTAGTGAGAACATCTGCAGGGTTGTCCTGTGTTTTGATCTTGGTTAATGTGATTAGACCATCTTCAGAATTTGTCTGATAAAGTGATATCGCACATCAATATGCTTTGTGCGTGAATGATACATGGCATTTTTAGCCAGATACACAGCACTCTGGCTATCACATCCCAACACTGGAGTACTTATAGACATGCCGAGATCCTCTGCAAGTCTGCTCAACCATATAGCTTCCTTAGAAGCTTCAGTAGCTGATATGTATTCAGTTTCAGTAGTACTCAGTGCTACGATGTTCTGCAACCTAGAGTACCAAGAGACGGCCCCTCCAGCAATTGTAAAGACATACCCGCTAGTGGATCTGCGAGTGTCTAAGTCACCTGCCATGTCTGCATCACAATAACCCTGCAGATTAAGTGCACCCTGCCCATAGCAAATATATTTTCTTTGTGTACCCTTTAGATATCTAAGAATACACTTGACAGCCTCCCAATGTGGTTTGCCAGGATTTGACATAAACCTGTTGACAACTCCCACTGCATGAGCAATGTCTGGACGAGTAGCCACCATAGCATACATAAGAGAGTCACAAGCTGATGCATAAGGGACTCCCTTCATAGCATTGGCTTCCATGTCATCTTTTGGGCTGTTGGCTTTACTAAGCTTAAGGTATGGAGGTAAGGGTACTCCGAGAGGCTTAGCTTCAGCCATGTTAAATCTGTCCAGTACCTTTTCAATGTACTTTTCTTGAGATAAGAAAAGCAATTTCTGCGTTCTATCCCTATGAATCCTCATGCCCAATATATGCTCTGCATTCCCCAAATCTTTCATGGAAAAAGCTGATTTCAGCTGATCTTTGAGAGCATCCAAGCTAGTCTTTCTCTTCCCAGCTAGTAACATATCATCCACATACAAAACAAGTACGATAGGGCTGCCATTTGTATCCTTTTTCATATACAAACAATGATTTGCATGGCTGCGTGTAAACCCATGAGAGAGCATAAAAGTGTCAAACTTTTTGTACCATTGCCGTGGTGCTTGTTTCAGCCCATATAAGCTGCGTTTTAGTTTACACACCAACTGCTCTTTTCTAGGAACTACAAAACCCTCGGGCTGTTTGATGTAGATCTCCTCATCAATGTCACCATGCAGAAAAGCTGTTTTCACATCCATTTGGTACAGCTCTAAATCCAATACAGCAGTGAGAGCAAAAAGCACACGTAGTGTGGTCATCTTCACGACAGGTGAGAAGACCTCCTGGAAGTCAATCCCTTCCTTCTGTGCATACCCTTTGGCAACCAATCTTGCCTTGTACTTGGGTTTCCCATCAACTGTCTTTACTTTGTAAACCCATTTGTTTGGAAGAGGCTTTCTTCCTTTGGGCAACGACACAAGATCCCAAGTATCATTAGCATACAGAGATTTAATCTCTTCCTGCATAGCTAGCTCCCACTTATTGCTGAATTTGCATGACTTGGCCTCTTTATATGTCAGAGGCTCACCCTCATCAGTAAGCATCACATAATGCAAAGAGGGGTCATACCTATGTGGCTGCCTTCTTAGGCGTGTAGACCTGCGTACCCAATGATCTACATTCTCAGGAATCGGATCTACATCTGGAGGCATGTTATTTTCAGCATTTATTGGCTGCTGTAAGCCATTTTCAGCATGCTGTTCATGCTGTACAACACCTTCATTTTCATTTCCAGCACCTACATTTTCATAATCAGCAAGTCTATATTGCTATCCATGACCTCCCTGTGCTTCTATTTGTTGTCCATCATCATTTGGCTCAAAGATAACCGGTTGATCATCAGTTTCAGCCGGTGGTACAGCACCATGAGGCTCATCATATGAAGTAATAGGTGGCTGCAAATTCTGAAATTTGACCTTTTTCATGTCTTCATCAGAGGCTAAAGTACTTTTCAGCAAGTTTGCCTCATTAAACACAACATTACGGCTGCAAACAATTTTCTTAGACTGAGGTAGCCACACTCTATAGCCAAATTCACCCTCATCACCATAGCCCATGAAAATGACTTTGGTGGATTTCGGGTCAAGTTTATTCCTTAGCTCATTTCTAACATGCACAAAAGCATCACAGCCAAATATTCGTAAATGGTCATATGAGGCCGGTTTGCCAGACCAAACCTCCTCAGGGATGCCATTATTTAAGGACCTGTTTGGAGAGCGGTTGCAAATGTGAACCGCGGTTTTAAGTGCCTCTCCCCAAAATTCATGAGGGAGATTAGCAGTGGATAGCATGCACCGCACTTTCTCACATAGGGTCCTATTGTATCTTTCAGCCACACCATTTGAAGAAGGGCTATAAGGGGCTGTAAGCTCCCTCTTGATTCCATGCAAGTCACAAAAGGACTTAAATTCATTAGATGTGAACTCACCCCCATTATCAGTTCTCAAGCATTTCAGCTTTCTACCTGTCTGAGTGGTCATTACAAAAATCAAGTTTAGAGCCTTTTCCATCAACCCTCTTCAAAGAGGTAAGGACATTAAGTCCTTTCTGGCTCATATGGCCTAATCTCTTATGCCATAACTCCAAATGACAGCCAATTTCAGCAACTGCTAGAAACTTGCCATTCAAAGCTTTATAGTGCAGACAATACAAAGTGCCCTTCTTGGTTCCTTTAGCAATCAGCATGGAACCCCTTTTTAATTTCCACAAACCACCACCAAACAGTGTGGTGTAACCAGGCAAGTCAAGCTGTCCAACAGATAGTAAACTCTTCTTGATGCCAGGCACATATCTGACATCTTTCAACACAAGTTCTTGCCCATTATCCAAAGACAAGTGTATGGTGCCAATCCCATCAATGCTGCAAGCATGATTATTTCCAAGGTAAACCTTGCCATAACAGCCTGCATCAAAAGTAGCAAAGCACTCCAAGCATGGAGTCACATGGAAAGAGGCACCAGAGTCTACAATCCAAGTCTGAGTGACACCATCATCAACTGACAAAAGTGCATCAATCACATCAGCCTTGGTGATCTGCATATCCTGCATGTGACATACAAGGGCATCATAATCCACTGCACATAATACATCAGCCTCTGCATCCGAGAGCTCCTCTATGACAACACTGGAGGCCACATTGGCCTTTTCCTTGCCTTTGCCTGCCTTAGATGCATCTGTCTTTTCCTCTTTCTTCTTTTTGTCTCCTGCATTCTTCTTTCTCTCTTGTTCCTTCTTGTAATACTTGCAATCAGGCTTCTTGTGGCCCTTCCGACCACACTGATAGCATGTAACATCACTCTTTTCTTTTCCTTTGCTCTTGCTCTTGCTTCTCTGTCCAGCATTTGCATTTTTCTTTTCAGCCTTGCCTCTAACATTATAAGCTGAGTTGCTACCTTCTTCACTAGACTTACGTCTAATTTCTTCATTCAAGATTGAACCCCTCACACCATCATATGTGAGATTGGGGTTATTACTGAGAGAAACAACCAAAGTCTCCCAAGAGTCAGGCAATGTCATGATCAAAAAGGTCGCCCTCAACTTATCATCAAAATCTAAATTAGCATCCTTGAGCTGATTTAAAATACCAGTAAAAGCACTCAAGTGCTCAGCTGCAGACTTGGACTCATCCAGCCGCATATTCACCAACTTGCGCATTAGATGCACCTGATTAACGGGTGTGGTGATCTCATAGGTAGTCTTCAACTTCTCCCATATTGCGACCAGTGTCTAAACCCTTAATGTCTATCAAAATGTCATCAGTGACACCCATCTTTATATAAGCCACAGCCTTTTTATTGACTTTGGCCCAATCTGCCTCAGACATTTGTGTGGGTTTATCCTTTTGCAAAGCATCCTCACAATCCTTTAAGAACAATATGCCCTGCATACGATCTTTCCAAAGATCAAAACCCTGACCATCAAACCGTTTGATTTGCATCAAACTCTTAATGTCAGGACTGGAAGAAGTTGCAGCCATTTTTATCACAAACACAAGTGTAAGTGCATTATTGTGCAAGAGCACAAGCTGAACCAGCAAATACACTGCTGTTCTTGCCCAACCAGCAATAATCCTTTGCTGTTTTTACATAAACCAGCCACCGCACAGACAAATAATGCAGAAATTTATCAAATTCTGCATAAAATCCCAAATTTCCAGGTCCAAATGTGCGCAAATGTCAGTCAAACTGACTCAGCTGAGCAAAATTACATCAATACATGAAAAACCCCAATTTTTATTGGTCCAATGCCAAGAAATTTTATCGGATGAGCAAAATTCCAACAAATTTGGCAAAATCCCAAAATTAATTGAGGTTAATGCGCACAATGTCTGCAATTTCTGACATAGATGTCACTGTCGAGCATAAATAGCATCAAATCTAGGAAAAGCCCCAAATTTCCAGGCTTAAATTTTCACAAATCTGAAAACTGTGCTTCCACACGCGAACCCCCGTCAGTAAGGGGCTGCTTGTAGAAAATAAAAAAAAAATGAAGGAAAAATGCATGAAAAAAGTGACGAATTTGGTGCCGTTGACCAGCCGCCTGCTGTCGTGACCTGGAAAGTGCTGCCTGATGTCACGGAAGCTGTTGCCAGCCTATCGCTTGCTGTCGCCTGATCAAACACGACCTGTCCTGTTGTCGCCTGATGAAACACGACCTGTCCTACTGCCGCCTGATAAAAAACGACCTATCCTTGCCTGCCAGGTCAAAAACGACCTGTCGCCTGACTGAATCTGCTGTCACCTGTCAAAAACGACCTGTCCTGCTGCCACCAGGTCAAAAAACGACCTGTCCTTGCTTGCCAGTTCAAAAACGACCTGTCGCCTCACTGAATCTGCTGTCGCCTGTCAAAAACGACCTGTCCTGCTGCCAGGTCAAAAAACGACCTGTTCTCGCCTGCCAGGTCAAAAACGACCAATTGATTTCGTGCGAGCGAAACATTGGAGATGTCTCACCCGGACTTCGAGGAGCGCGAGCACCTTAGCCGAAGCTCTGATACCAGTTGTTGGAGAGCGTGGGTAGCGGAAGCGTGAAGATTTGCAGCAGGGAAAAATGTGCAGGTGTGCAGGTGAGAGAGAGTGAGAGTGACGAGCTGATTTAGGTGTACCAACAATGTGTTGGTACACAAAGAATAAAATGTATTTATACTTAGGGCTTGTAAGGGTGCATTCACATGTACAACATAATACACGTGTAAAATACACGGAGGTGAATAAAGGACCTTTACATCCCAACAGGTACAAGCCGGCATTCACTGCACACAGTGCAGTCTTCATTGAGACTGGTATCAGAGCTGATGGTACAAGCCGGCAATCACTACACACAATGCAATCTTCATTGAGACTAGTGGGCGAGACGGACTGCACGTGACAATCAACAGGCGTAAGCAGGTAACCGCCCAACCAATAGCAGATAGGTCGCGACCAGGCGGTAGGCACACACGGGGACTAGTGTGGAGGCCAGGCGGCATGTTGAGACCAAGCGCTAGCGAAACCAGGTGACGCGATTGGGCAACAGGGTTGAGCGGAGGCGGGGAACTAGGCAACGGGCGTCGCGTTAGTGACAGGCCGACGAGTAGTGGGCAGTTGACTAGGCGTCAATAGGCGCACGCAGCAGATTTGGGGCGTCGCGTTAGTGACAGGCCGACGAGTAGTGGGCAGTTGACTAGGCGTCAATAGGAATTTTAATCAGGAAATTTTCAATCTCATTTTATCCCCTTGGCTCTGAAGAGGGTTCACACGTGGAAGCATTGGTTTCAGATTTGTGCAAATTTGAGCCTGAAAATTTTTCAATCTCATTTTATCCCCTTGGCTCTGACAAGGGTTTCAGATTGTGCAAATTTGAGCCTAAAAATTAGGGATTTTCCCAGATTTGAAGTTGTTTATGCTTGACAACGACACGTGTCAGAAATTGCAGACATTGTGCGTATTGACCTTAGTTAAATTGGGATTTTTGCCAAATTTGTTGGAATTTTTCTTGTTGGAGCAAAGTAAAGTTTCCTGACATTGGACCCGGAAAAATTAGTGCTTTTCATGTTTTGGTGAAATTTTGCTCAGCTAGGTCAGATTGGTTGACATTTATGCACTGTTGGATGTGGAAATTTGGGATTTTGTGCAGATTTTGGTATATTTCTACAGTATTTGCCCGTGTGGTGATTGGTTTATGTAAAAACAACAGAGATTTATTTCTAGTTCTTCCAATTTTGACATTAAGAGTTTGATGGAAATCAAATGGTTTGATGGTCAGGGCTTTGACCTTTGGAAAGACTGTATGCAGGGCATATTGTTCTTAAAGGATAGTGAGGATGCTTAGTAGGAAGATACACCCACACAAATGTGTGATGCAGATTGGGCTAGAGTCAACAAAAAGGTTGCGGCTTATATAAAGATGGGTGTCATTGATGACATTTTGACAGACATTAAGGGCTTAGATACTGGTTATGCAATATGGGAGAAGTTGAAAACTACCTATGAGATCACTATACTTGTTAATCAGGTGCATTTAATGCGCAAGTTGGTGAATATGCGACTGGATGAGTCCAAGCCTGCTGTTGAACTTGAGTGCATTTACTGGTATTTTAAATGAGCTCAAGGATGCTAATTTGGATTTTGATGATAAGTTGAGGGTGATCTTTTTGATCATGACACTGCTTGATTCCTGGGAGACCTTGGTGGTTCCTCTTAGTAATAACTCCAATCTCTCATATGATGGTGCGAGGGGTTCAATCTTGAATGAAGAAATTAGACGTAAGTCTAGTGGAGAAGGCAACAACTCAGCTTACAATGTTAGAGACAGGGCTGAAAAGAAAAATGCAAATGCTAGACAAAGAAGCAGAAGCAAGAGCAAAGGAAAGGAAAAGAGTGATATTACTTGCTATTAGTGTGGTCGGAAGGGTCACAAGAAGCCTGATTGCAGGTACTACAAGAAGGAACAAGAGAGAAAGAAGAATGCAGGAGACAAAAGAAAGAAGATAAGACAGATGTATGTGAGGCAGCTAAAGGCAAGGAAAAGGCCAATGTGGCCTCTAGTGTAGTCATAGAGGAGCTCTCGGATGCAGAGGCTGATGTATTATGTGTAGTAGATTATGATGTCCTTGTATGTCACATGCAGGATATGCAGATTACCAAAGCTTATATGATTAATGTACTTTTGTCAGTTGATGATGGTGTCACTCTGGAGTCTCGCTTTTATGCTCTCTTATGGGTTTACACGCAACCATGCAGATCATTGTTTGTACATGAAAAAGGATATAGATGGCAACCCCATCATACTTGTTTTGTATGTGGATGATATGTTGCTAGCTGGGAAAAGAAAGACTAGCTTGGATGCTCTCAAAGATCGGTTGAAATAAGCTTTCTCCATGAAAGATTTGGGGAATGCAGAGCATATATTGGGCATGAGGATTCGCGAGGATAGAGTGCAGAAATTGCTGTTCTTATCTCGAGAGAAATACATTGAAAAGGTACTAGATAGATTTAACATGGCTGAAGCTAAGCCTCTTGGGGTGCCCTTACCTTCATATCTTAAGCTTAGTAAAGCCAACAGTCCACAAGATTACATGGAAGCCAATGCTATGAAGGGAGTCCCTTATGCATCAGCTTGTGGCTCTCTTATGTATGCTATGGTTGCTACTCGTTCAGACATTGCTCATGCAGTGGGAGTTGTCAGCAGGTTTATGTCAAATCCTAGCAAACCACATTGGGAAGTTGTCAAGTGTATTCTTCGATACCTAAAGGGTACACAAAGAAAGTGTATTTGCTATGGGCAGGGGGCACTTAGTCTACAGGGTTATTGTGATGCAGACATGGCAGGTGACTTGGACGCTTGTAGGCCCACTAGCGGATACGTCTTTACAGTTGTTGGTGGGGCCGTTTCTTGGTGCTCTAGGTTGCAAAACATCGTAGCACTGAGTACTACTGAAGCTGAATACATATCAACTACTGAAGCTTCTATGGAAGCTATATGGTTGAGCAGACTTGTAGATGATCTTGGCATGTCTATGAGTACTCCAGTGCTGGGATGTGATAGTCAGAGTGCTGTCTATCTGGCTAAGAATGCCATGTATCATTCACGCACAAGGCATATAGATGTACGATATCACTTTATTAGACAGATTCTAGAAGATGGTCTAATCACATTGATCAAGATCAAAACACAAGACAACCTTGTAGATGTTCTCACTAAAAGTCTAAGCAAGGCTCAGTATGAGCATTGCATACGACTAGTGGGAGTTGATTAGAGGTTCACTTCGGACCTTTAAGTGGGAGGTTGTTGGGATAAAGGTCCTTTATTTACCTGTGTGTATTGTACATGTGTATTATTTAGTTGTACATGTGAATGCACCCTTACGTGCCCTAAGTATAAATACATTTTATTCTTTGTGTACCAACACATTGTTGGTACACCCAAAATCATATCGTGCTCTCTCTCTGTCACTCTCACTCATCTGCACTCTTCTGTTGCAAAATATCTTCACGCTTCTTGATAGCCACTCACAATAGACGGAGACATAGGAGCTTTGACTGTGTTTGTCTCAGGCTGTGAGTTAGTTTCTAGTCCTTGCCACCTTGCGACGGTCCGAGGAGTGCCATGTCAGCCTGATTGTTGACACATCAGCATTTGCAGAGTGTTTAGCAGCTGCGGACTGCATGTATTTCAGGTCAGTAAGTTTTTTTGTGGCCCTAATTTGCTGATCAGACAGAGTTGCTGGTTTTCAGCTATTTATAGCTGGTGTTTGTGGTTGGGGAAGATCACTTCTCTTTTGCCTTGTAGGTGCTCTGTCAGGTGGCTGCAGTCTTTTCGGACTTTGATGTGGACAATAGGTTGCATTCTCTCCGTCACCATCTCTATCACCTCATAGTTGACGGTACTAGCACCATTCAGTTTGACACGATACCCTCATTGATGCTATGGGCTGCATGCAGCGACTAATCAGTCCTCACTTTCTCTCTATGTTCGTGTTCCTCTTCTATTGTGCACTCTCACATCATACACTACATACCCCCCCATATTTTCATCATCATCAACATCCATGGGGTGGTTGGGACAACTTTTTGTTTTGTAATGTTGGATTTGACCATCCCTTTACTTTTCCCTTAGGGTGACATATACTTCAAAAGACAAAATAAAGGGAGAAAAACTTCAAAGTTTCATTGCCTCAATGGGGGTAGCTGATGAGCATCCTTTGTCTGATGCCTTGGTCTCTCTACGGTGACCTTTAAACTCCGAGGGTATGATTATCATTGCCTTTGTAGTCTTGATAGGCCGTTGGTCAATCGACATGCATGCTTTGTCCAATGCCTTGGCTGCTTCAAGATGGGATGCCTCGGGATATTATAAATAGGATCCGCATCTATGAAAAGGAGGCTACCCTTCCATTGGGCCCATCGCATTCATTCATTGTAAGTCCTCGAGCTGTTGTCTACTTTTCCACTATGGCCTACACCTCTCTATAGAGTAGTTGACAGTTGCATTTGTAGTTTTTTGATCTTTCTCAGTGAAACTAGTCTTCCTTCCGTAGATGGGTAGTAATTCCCTGATTACACCTTAGTTACAGCAATAACATTTATTACAAAATTGAGAAATGCAAATTAACTTACAATCTTGGACAATGGACACCCTGTTGGCCCTAAAATTGACGCCCCTTTTAGTATTTCTTTAACTGAATTGAAGAAGAAGCTGATGTACAATGGGATTCTCTCAATCTCTTTCGGTATTCCAACTCCCCTTGCTGTCCAAAATGACCACAAGTCTTCAATCTGATTTGCTGCTTGATTTGGCAGCCAATTGACCTTCACCCGCTTTGATGGAGATGGAAAATGCCCCAAATTCATTGATTTACTGGTCCCTCCACTTGAATTTGACTGAAAATTCAGCCTTGTTGAATCCACGTCTTGGAGCTTCCAATTTCTGGCATGCTTTCAGAGACTGCTGCTAAACCCTAATTTTTGCTTTGCAGATTAGGGTTTATAGCAAAGAAATCTGGAATTTCTCAGCTTCTGGTGATCTCAATGGTGTAATTTTTAGAGCAAGATTATAGAAAGGCTGGGAGATGAGAGAGAATGCTGAGGAGAGAGAAAATTCAAACACTCTTTGTGAAGAGCTGAAGAAAATCGGTCATTTATTGTTGCTGCCCTGTCTCAACAGCTTGTAGATGCAAAGAACTAAAGAAAATCAATCATTTACTACTATGGCTCTATCTCAACAACTTGTGTATGATGTCATCGATTGTTGATTGGTCTTTTCTTGCCCTTGGTTGTCTCAAAAGATCCTCCAATAACTGCAAATCAGGCCAACAGTATCTCCTTCCTCTCTCTTGCAGGTTGAATGCACTAAAATGTTTCTCTCCAGTCTCTAAAGACGTTTTTTAGTCTTGCATGGACATTTTTGACAAGTGGCAGCCTTCCCAAATGGTTTTTCTAGCATTATCAATAATTAAATATTAATTTTTAGTATTTATTGAAAATTAAGCTAATAACTATTTTGGTGCCTAGAAAAATAATTAGATTGGCCAATAATTAAATTGTCTAGGCAACTTCCATTCATGAGTATCTCTGCATCATCTTTGACCATTAGATTGGCGTTAGGTATTATTAAATGCTACTTCTCTAGCTACCAATTGACATTTATGGCCAAATGAATGACCTAGGCCAACAACTGGCACCGGATAGCACCAAGTACCTGTGCGACATAACTTGTAGCAACTTTTATCTTTGACATCCCATGATTTGCTCGGGTCTCGGGCTTGTAAATTTACTCTAACTCCAGTTACACCTCACATGTGCTACATTTACTTAACCATGTGATTAAAAATTAATCCACATGTTAAGTAAATGTCACTTGTCTAGTGTCACAAATCACTTACGGCCAATTGAATGACCTAGGTCAACAACTGGCACTAGATAGCACAAAGTATGTGTGCGGCATAACTTATAGCAACTTTTGCCTTTGATATTTCATAATTTCCTTGGGTCTTGGGCTCGTAAATTTACTCTAATTCCAGTTACACCTCACGTGTGCGACATTTACTTAACCATGTGATTAAAAATTAATTCACATGTATTCATCATCATTAGTAAGTTGGATGGCATTAAATGTAGCCAATAAATCAAGTTGGCTAGCATTAAATGTGCGGCTTTCAAAAATGAAATGCACTTTGACCGAGTTCGTACACCTAGGATATGTACATTTCTAACACCCTCTCTTAGGTCACGGGTGGTGAGTACAATAAAGTATACAATGTTGAAAGACATATGATAGTGCGTACAATAATGACAATGAAATAGGACTATGGATAGCCAAGCAGTGGGTGATCAATCCATGATCAAGGTGCCTCAGAAAGACTAATGTCAACGTCGGTTGTACCAATCCTTGACCATAGAGAGTAGAAATAGCTAAATGTTGATGCTTGTCATGAACCGATGCGTGCAAAGCATTATCATGGCCATGTATTCCTTGCTTTCAGCTAGACTGCCAAAGTCTCTCCTCATGTGCAAACAAACTAGGAGCAAACATTGCTCTGTATCAAGCATCCCATCATGAATCTCAAAGGAAAACTAGCTCCAGGATTTGAAATTGCTAGACTTTGTTTGTAAATGTAGAAAGTCACATTTAGGGTCCACCACATGTGCATATAGATGAGGCTTGGATGCTGCGCCACCACCTCACACTCCCTTTGGCATTGGAGAGTTGTGAGGGATGACACCACCACTAGGGCTAGAAGAATGCTTTCAAGGCCGTTGTGGTCTTTGTTCCATGGTTGGAATCGAAATCAAAACTCTAGGATGATGAAGAGTTGAAGGAGTTTTTGCCCTTCTTCTTCTTCTTCTCTTTCTCCTTTGTTACGCTGCTAGCTTCTTGCAATCCTTTTGGAGATGCCTCCTTTTGCCACAATGGTAGCATTGACCCTCCTTCAATGTACCATTTCTCTAGCATCGAGGTGATATGTTGGAAACTGATGGGATAATTTGATATATGAGCTTGTAATGCATTGGTAACTCCAACAAACTCTGGAGGTAGTGGATGGACTTTGAGAAGGGCAGACTACATGTTGTTAAGCTGGTCTTAGATCTGTGCTACTCAGAGAATGAATGATTGAATCATATCAGATTGTATCAATTGCCTTGCGTCACACATAAATTGGAGCTTCTCCCACACTTTGGGAGATGTTCTATAGGAGGTGACCATTGGAAGAACTTTATTCGAGATGCATTGAAGAAGTGCTAAATGTGCTTCGGTACCATTGTTGTCTCAATCAAGGACTCTTCCTCATAATTGTCTTCATCCCAATTGGATGGAAGAGGAGAGGGGACCAGATCTTGAGATTATATATCAGAGTTGCTTTTGCACAAACCAAGCTGTCGTCACTGGACTTGAAGTTAGATAGTTATGGCCTTTAGCTTGTCATCAGTGTTGCAACATGGAGGAGCCATTGATAGATGGCATGCAGAGAACGTAAGGAGGGGGTTTAGAGAGAATACTTGGGGCACTTTTAGTTAATAAGTCCAAAATCAAGAGATATGAAGTGAGTGTAGTGAATAGAGGCAGGACAACTGACTTGTGAACCTTCCTTTAATACTGAAAGCAGGCTGAAAATGCAGAGAGGAGAAAAAACACAGGTGCCTTCCTGTGAGAAAAAAATGAAATTGACTGCATAGGAGATGCAAACGTCAGTGGTAGGTGAAAAACAATTGCTGGGCAGATAAAAATTTGGGAAACAGAATCCATATACCAAGTCACAAGTATGTGTACAAACGCCAAATGAAGCACTTATGCCAGCTGGGATCAGGACAGCAATAAGACACAACATTAGAACCAAGACATTTGGACTTTGATACCATGTCAGAGTGATATGAAGAAATGGAAGCAAAAAGATAGAGCTTCTGTAAAGGCACAAGAATTTGAACAAAGGCACAGGCTGTGGGCAGCCAACAGAGTGCTCTGGATCTCTCTCTCCAACAGGATGCAGTGTGCTTGTATCAGATAGAAACGAGGTGGAGAGAGACTCAAAATAAGCTGGAATAATACATTATAAAAAGCAGGTTGGCTAGCATTAAATGTGGCCAATAAATTAGGTTGGCCAGCGTACTGCTGTCAAAAGTGAAATGCATTTTATTGGGAGTCCCTACACCCAGGATATGTACATTGCTAACACCCATTGCCCTTGCTTCATGCGTGTATATCTGAGAGGCTGTTTGGTTGAGGAGACTACTAGCAAAGGTTGGTTTTCTATTGACAATTCTTGGGTGTGACAACCATAGATGTCTGTTATGGTTGGGATCTAGCGTTTCATGCATGAAGCACATTGAGTTTAGTGCCTATTTTTGGAGAGCCCAAAGTTGGGGCTTGTATATGGTCCAAGGACATTGTGGTAGACATCTTCATGAGGGTGCTTTCCTTCCCTCAAATTTTCATCATTTGTACTTCAGCATTCAAGCACAATCAGGATGTGAGTGGGGATGCTAGCTTGTGAGCCCAACATTATGTCACTGGGGGACATTAGGAGCTTTCTCCACTTAGGTTATAAGTTTGGGCATTACTGACATTTTGGTACACCTGGCTTCTTTTGGATTTGGCTGCTAGTCTATGGTCACTGAGTCATGTCACTATCGAAATACTCATTCAGGCAGCCATCCTTCCAGTCTTCATCGTCAGCACCTTCATTGCAGATGCACATCACACCACTTGCAGGGGCTGCCATTGTATTCGAGTGTCTTCATTGCTTATGCAGTCTTGTTTATCACCTTCATCTTCGACTACATTCTTGGGCATTCATTTCACTTTACTATGCCGTGCATATTGAGATAGGAAGCATGTATTTTTATGATTCTGGCAACTGTGTGTCTGTAACAAGTCAGCTTTTACCTCTGATGTTGCATATTTTGTGTTCTTGTCACTAGCCTTAAGTCTATGCAAAGTTCTACAGTTAACTTCCCTCTAAGTTGGAGTTTATTTTGACAGGTTATCTTTCCAGCTCTTGATAGTCGGGTGAAGAATGTGGCACAGACGTATTCACTAGAGCACAAGGAGGAAAGTGATTTGTTTGATCAAATGTTAGAGTTACTGAACTCAGCATTAAAATCAAAATCAGATGCTTCAATGAAGTTGCGACGTGAGCTTATATGCTGTACAGAAGCTATTCAGACTACCCTCTGCAAACATATGTCCAAAGAGGAAGAGCAGGTAAGCAGGCACATAAGCACTTAAAGATTGCAGTATAGTTACAACCTTGCAGTGTAACTTTTTTTGAGAATTCAGTTCTTAGTCTGGTTTCCCCTCAGGGGCTCTTTCTTCAAGTCATTATAGTCTTATATAGGAGATTTGTTGTGAAAGAATGGGCTCTGGGTCAAATGGTTAGGACAAGGTCAGGGCAGTATCTATTCAGACCTTTCATGAGTTTCAATCTTATTGCTTTGTATGGGGCATCCCATCATAGAGTTATTGCTTTGTAAGGGGGTCTCACATATAGTATACTCTTTTTTCTATGAGGAAGATTTTTTTTTTTGATCAGAGAATCATTGATGCAGGTTTTTCCGTTGCTCATCCAACATTTCAGTTTTGAAGAACAAGCTGGGCTCGTATGGCAGTTCATGTGTAGCATTCCTGTAAATCTTATGGAGGAGTTTCTTCCCTGGTTGGCTTCTTGTTTGTCACAAGATGAACGTGGAGAAATGATTGCTTGTATGCACAAGGTTGTCCCCAAGGAAGAACTTATTCAGCAGGTTGGACTACCTTCTTGAGCTTTTACTCATCTTTCAATTGTTGAAATGATTAGAGGCAAATACTGGACTGTCTTTTTTGCGTGTGAAGGTTGTATTCTCATGGTTGAAAGGACGAAGCACACAAGAACACGGCAAGGTTAGTTACAGGAAGGATGCATATAGCAATGTTGTAACCATGGAGGTGGCCAATGGCAGTGCCTTTGAACCTAAGGAAGCTAAAGCAGGTTTTCTTTTTAATGGGGGATGTGTGACATATTATGAGAGGAAAAGTAACTGCCCTGTTGTTAGAGATCATGGTTTAGGTATTGAATCAGTTGGGAAGTTTCCTGATGATGTGCTGCTTATTTGGCATAAGGCAATTAAAAGAGAGTTATATAGTTTTTCCAAAGAGGTGAAAAAACTGCGATCTTCGGCCTGTGTTAATTTGCAAGTTTTCAGTGAACATTTGCAGTTCTTAGCAGAAGTCTGTAACTTTCATAGGTAAAAGCTTTCTTCATTCTTTGATGCTTAAGGTCATTGATCAACTTTGCAAATGTTATATGCCAAGCTTAAGGTATTCACATTGTTTTGACAGTGCTGCAGAGGACAAGGTTCTGTTTCCAGCAATAGGAAATAGAGCAAAACAAAGCATCTGTTTCAGCTCAGAGCATTTGCAGGAAGAACAACTGTTTGAAGAACTGCGGTGTTTGCTAGAGGGTGTCCAAAATGGAAAAGGGCGTCCTGAGGTCTTGGAAAAATTATGCAAGCAGGCAGATCTAATTGTACAGATCATTGAACGGCACCTCTTCATGGAAGAAACTGAGGTTCTATCATCTCTTTGAATCTGTCTAAAAAATGCATGCAGAGGCATCCCATGTATTGATTATATTCCATTGCTTCAGGTGTTTCCTCTGGCAAAAGAGTATTGTAGCAGAGAAGAGCAACAAAATCTTATGTATCAGTCCCTTCGAGTTATGCCTTTGAAACTGCTCGAAAAAGTATTACCCTGGCTTGTGGCTACACTGAGTGAAGAGGAAGCTAAAAGCATGCTTGAGAACATATGCCTTGCAGGTATTTATTTAAAACATCTGTCTTCTTTTAGATTTGTTGAAATCTCATAAGTCTTCTCTACTGATGAGCCTTGTTTTTCTGGTGCAGCTCCTCCTAGTGATGCAGCCCTAATCACATTACTTCTGGGATGGGCGTGTAAAGGACAGGCTCAAAAAAGTCATGTTTCTGGAAGCTTAAGCTGCAGTTCCATGAATGGTTCTGGGGATTGCCTCATGAAAAAGCTAAGGTCAGTGAGGAATGAATCTCGCTGCAGGTGTGCAATGCCTTCAGTCACGCTCTCATCAGAGGGGCAAGAAGATCCTAGGTCTGACCAAGATGAAGTAAGATCATGTAAGCGTATACGGTATGATAGTTCAGTTCAGGAAGAAAAAGAGGTTACTCGATCGGACTGTGTGCAGGCAACAAAATCCTGCTGTGTACCTGGTTTAGGTGTAGGAGGATGCAGTTTTGGTTTTGCTGCAGGTTCAGGAAGGAGATCTCTTCGTTCTTTGCCACTTAATCCTCTACAAAGTGGCTATTTGGGCTCTGGGCTATTTGGCTTGGGAAGTGACCCTGGGTCTCCCAGTACGGGTGCTAATGCAAAGCCAATTGACACAATCTTTCAGTTCCACAAGGCAATAAGGAAGGATTTGGAGTACTTGGACGAGGAGTCTGCGGGGCTTGCTGATTGTGATGATGAATTTCTAAGGCAGTTTAATGGAAGGTTTCGGCTCCTTTGGGGTCTTTATCGGGCCCATAGCAATGCTGAGGATGAAATTGTGTTTCCAGCTCTGGAAGCCAAAGATTCACTGCACAATGTCAGTCACTCGTATACGATTGACCACAAACACGAAGAACAACTCTTTCAAGATATATCGAATGTGCTGTCTGAGTTGTCTCTACTTCAAGGACGCTTGCGTGGACAAGATCCTAAAAGCTCACTTGGAATGCAGGGATCTCAAGAAGGTGGTCAGTATGATTATCAAAGTAATATGCTGTATAAACAAGGTCTTGCTGCAAAATTGCAAGGGATGTGTAAGGCTGTGCATGTGACTTTGGATCAGCATGTGTCCAGGGAAGAGCTTGAGTTATGGCCATTGTTTGCAATGCACTTTTCTGTAGAAGAGCAAGAAAAACTAGTTGGTCAGATTATAGGGACAACTGGAGCTGAGGTACTACAGGCCATGCTTCCATGGGTTACTACTGCTCTATCAGATGAGGAACAGAGCACTATGATGTACACATGGCGGCAAGCTACTAGGAACACGATGTTTGGAAAGTGGCTTAGGGCATGGTGGAAAGGGTCTCCTACTCGATCACCTGAGTCATCTGCTTCAGATGAAGATATACCAGAGTCTGGAACTCCAGAAAGTCTACAATTGGTAGCTGATTACCTTTCAAAAGGGAGGTCCATAATCTGTGAAGGTACTGCTAAGGGTGATGAATTTGTTAAAGCAGAATTAAGTGACTCTAAAAAAGCTATTACTCCTGATACATCATGCATGGATGTTGATCTGGCAAAAGAGGGAGCGCTGAAATCTGCTTATTCACAAGCTTCAGCACTTCAGGGCTGCAATCCTGATTCTGAAAATCAGAAAGAGTGTACTAGTGAACAGGCTTTTCAAGACACAATTGAAGCAGGTTCTACAAAATTTAAGCCAGGTTGGCAAGACATATTTAGAATGAATGAAAAGGAGCTTGAAGCTGCTGTACGGAAAGTGTCAGGTGATAGTTCGTTAGATCCTCGCCGCAAAGCTTATTTGATGCAGAACCTGATAACCAGGTTTGCTGTTATCCTCTTGGTAATAATATAAACTTGAGTGGTTCAGAATTCTAGTTTAATATTTCCTATCTTAATCTGGCTTGTTTGCAGTCGTTGGATTGTTGCTCAACAGCATCCTCCTAGGATGTTGGGTCCACAAGATGGTGAGCATGACGACATCCCTGGCCACAGTCCATCCTACATGGATGCTGAGAAAACTATATTTGGCTGTGAGCATTACAAACGAAATTGTAAGATTCGGGCAGCCTGTTGTGGAGCTCTTTTTCCTTGCCGATTCTGTCATGATAAAGTTAGTGATCACACCATGGATCGGTAAGTTCAATTTTTTGGTTTTTTGGTACTTCATCCATATTCTCCTTGTATATACTGATTTGGATCCCCTATTATCTCTATATTCACAGGCAAGCAACAAAGGAAATGATGTGCATGAAATGCTTACGTGTACAACCTGTGTCTCAATACTGTGCTACTCCTTCCTGCAATGGATTCTGCATGGCAAAGTACTATTGCAACATTTGCAAGCTGTTTGATGATAAAAGGTACCAAATATTATCTTTCAGTTTGCTCTCACAAGAGGTTACTTGTGAAAGGGAACAGCTATACACTAGAAGAAACAGTTATGCTAGATGTTGTGTTTGGTTTCTGAATGGTTTGGATGATACTTCTGCAGGGATATTTATCACTGCCCCTCTTGTAACCTATGTCGAGTAGGAAAAGGTCTAGGGGTTGACTTTTTCCACTGCATGACTTGCAATGCCTGCATGTCTACATCTCTCACAAGCCACAAATGCCGTGAGAAGGGACTGGAATCAAACTGTCCAATTTGTCATGATTTTCTCTTCACATCACATACCCCTGTAAAAGCTTTGTCATGTGGACATTTCATGCATTCAGCCTGTTATCGGGTAAGCTATTTACATTTTCTTTTCCTAGCTCTGATGCTTGAATGTAAGTTAGGACTTCATCTTAACTCGTTGGACCTTGTTTGACAGGCTTATACTTACAGCCATTACACTTGTCCCATTTGCAGTAAGTCATTAGGGGATATGGATGTAAGTAGCAAAATCTACTGTATATGGTGGTGTCTTGGCTCTTATGAAATACATAGATTTTGAAATTTGGGCTCCTCCATATGTCTATTTGACAGGTATACTTTGGTATGCTTGATGCTTTATTGGCTTCAGAGCAACTACCTGAAGAGTATAGAAATCGTCAACAGGTCTGTTGGTTAAAACTTTGAACTTCATTTCAAACAAATGCTTTGAGCACTGAGTTGAGGCTCACATATCGTGTATAAAATTTATGCAGGACATCCTCTGCAATGATTGTGAGCAGAAGGGTACTGCTCCTTTTCATTGGTTGTATCATAAGTGCAGCAAATGTGGCTCGTATAATACTAGAGCAATTTAAGGTAAAGAGGTATAATTCTCTCTTTTCAGTCCCTGCCCAATTTTCACTTCCCTGGGGGCTCTAGAATTCACCATTGCTAGTTATGTGTAGTGCTATTACTGCAATATGAAGATTCCAAGTATTGTAAGTGTGTCTTGTTCTTTGCTTGGTATGCATGTGAGGCAGGGTTGGGTTGGTGGGGGGTGGAATTTACATGCTTAGGCTTAAACTTTGCAATATACTGTTCAACACCCATAATGGAAAATAATAAAATGGATCAAATCACCTCATATTATGGTTGGCTGGCCTCATGGGGGGACTGAATTGTAGGTGAGGCAGTAGCTGGTTTTTTAGTTTGTGAAACAAATTTTATTTTGCTCCACATGATGGATAACTGTTCTGAACATATCGTATCCACTACTTTGGGTTGCACGTATCAGTTGGCCTTTTTGAGACATTAATGTGGCTTGTGTGTGCCTATGGGTGTGTGCACACATGCATTTGTGCATTGTGTGCATGGGTGTTTGCGTACGTGCAGTTGAGAAAGTGTCAAGGGTTCTGGGCAGGAGGGACTGGTCAATTGCAGTAGGGCTATATGGCATGGTGCAGAGCTGGAGGATGGTGATGGCAACCCAACTCGATGGTGATGAGTTGTGTAAGCTGCATGGACAGCCAACTGCTCTGAGTGGCATCCTCTTCTCATCCTCATCATTGGTTTCGTCTTTCCCATACCATCTTTTAGTGGTTGCTCACCAGCAACAGCTGGACAGTGCTGGGATTGTGGTTTATGGCTCAAGGCTTGGGGGTTTGTGGTTTGGGACTGCTAAAGGTTGATTGAATGTCTGTCCTGGACAGGGAAGTAGCCATAATGTCTTGAATAATGTGTATGTGATGTCCAGGTTTGCATACGAAAGCATAGCATTGATAAGAAGCTGTGGAATCATTTTTGTCTAGATATCAATGTTACTAATGCCTGTCATATGAGGAGAGTCGTTTCTGCCCATTCTTTTTCCTTCTTCACTTACACTATTGCAGCTCTTATTTTTCCTGCATTTAATAATGCTGCACCTCAGGATAATGCATCCCTGACTCAAAGACTGTTGGAACTTGGCAGCAAAGTGTACGTCTAGTTCCCTAGTCAGTAAGATCAGTAGTCCATGGCAATTGCCAGTCTTAAGAGCACACTTGAGCCGTTGCAGCATTTGTTATATTAAGATCCAGCATTAGTTGCTACTGCTTTCACTGCTACTTTTACCAGTTAGCCATAGTTGTGGAGATTTGTATTTCTCCTCCTTGTTTACTCCCACTGATCACCTCTTTGCAGCTTTGCACTCGACTATTTTTTCCTTAGAGTCCCCCACAGATTTTTATGTGGTTTAAAGCAAAGGTTTCACTATTTAGATGACACATTAGCATAAAAAGATTCTTCAATGGCCACACTGCTGCACACTTTTCTCCATTTGTCCTTAACTATTTCTTGTTTTTTCATGCATGTTGAGTGATGTTAGTAGCCTCTAACCGTGCATGGAAGAAGACGACCTGATTTGTTTTGTTGTCATTAGAGATACAAAAAAAAAAGATGTACACCCAAGGAACATCTCTCTGCCCCCTCCCTCCAAAGGGGTACATGGATGGCAATGGCATGGCAAGGGTAGGAAGATTTTACCAATATTGGGCAATTGGCTTCTTGAGCACATTTAGGCTAATGGTGATATGTGCATCATAGGCTGTACAGCTATTGGTTGGTTCAAAGATGGATCAGCGATGAGGTTATGTGGGCTGAAGCCATTGGATATCATTCAGCTGCTGTCTTCTAATGGAATATTTTCAGCATAGTGGAAAACAGTAGACTGTGGTAGAACCCAGCAGAGAAATATATATAGATTCCATGGCCTGCCACCTCCCTCCACCAACTTTAATGGGCTACATATTGTCTATTGGTCATGTGCCCATGGTCTCTCTCTCTCTCTCTCTCTCTCTCTCTCTCTCTCTCTCTCTCTGTGCGCATGCGTGTGTATATGCATGTGTGTGTGTTGAGACATCATCTTCATTTTTACTATGTTCAGGTCAGATGGGCCATTTTGGCGTTTTGCAGATGTTAGTATAACTTTCTTTCTTTTGCAGATGTTTATTCTCTCTCTCTCTCTCTCTCTCTCTCTCTCTCTTTCATAGACTAACCTCGAGTCCAATACTATGAAGGTATCATTTGGAAAGAGGCTTTTGGTGATGTGTTCTCTCATGTGTTAGGTCCAGAGGAAAGTTTCTGTACTGGTGATTTTGATGTGTTGATGGATAAGTGGCAAGGTTGACAATTTCCAAATTGGCTTCACAATGAAGCAACATTCTCTTGGCCCTTTTGGACCACAAGTGAGATGTTTGGTGGCAACCTGCAGCAAGTATGATGTCTTACTGGGGCAGATTTCAGCAGTTACAAAAGTTTGGGGGCACTCTGATTAGCTGGGAACACTTGCGAATTCCTGGGGAGCAGCAGGGAGGAAGGGTAAGATGACTTGGAGAAGTTGGGGCATGACACGGAAGATTTTTGTATCAATGTTACAGGGTATCTTCATGAACTTGTGCGGTCAAGACACAGTCCATGTGTGTTTTGAGAATGCTAGCGGAGGTTCACTCTGAGCTCTCAAGTCTTGTATCTGGTCTGCTCTATGCATTTTTGAATAAGAGGTTGTGCGCAGGGACATACCTTTTTTTTTGGGGTTTGGAGGGGAGGGGGGTTTTGAATTCCTGTGCAAACTGGCAGCATATTCAAGTAAGTTTTCTATGGCCCCACATTTTTTCAATCCAAGGTAGCAGGCAGTTTCAGGCATGTTTCTTTGAATAAATGGGCCTCTGAACCAGAACAACGCTTTCTCTTTCATACATGTGCTGTCGGTGTATTTTAAGCACTGCAGCAAATATTTTTGATTCCGACTCTGTGTATGTTCTTGTCCAGGTTTACTCTGATAATAAATACTTTCTAATACTGCATCTTTGTCATCCAGAACAATGAAATTTGCTCATTAATTCTTCTTTATAAAGTGTTTAAGCTGTAAGTCATGATGACCATTTTGTGTAATTACAGGACTAGTGGAAGCACTTCTACTGTCTGAGGAAAGCAGCTTAATTGATCTTATCAGCGAGTAATAATGAGCTACTCGGGTCCTCAACAATTGATCTGTTACCTCGATATGTCAACAGCAGGATAAGATCTGACTTGTGGTGAAACATGTTAGGTTGATGGTCATACCTTGCTTTTTAAGGACTTGCAAGTGAAAGCATTTTTGTGACAAAGGATTTGTTGAAACACTTAATGAGGGCCTTTCTGTCACGGTCGTGCCTTTCTTGTTGAGGGGCACTCCCACAGAAAGCTCTGCTAGCGGAGACTCTGCTCGTTGTAAGTTTGAGAATTCTTCAAATCCAGGTCTATATGTTCCTTCTGCATGTCAGAAATCCAGCCTTTCTGGTGCTTTGGTGCCTCTTGGGTATACTTTTTCTGAATCTCCTTCCTCTTTAGCATCCAAGGGCTTGAACCTTGAGAAGAATATCCACCTTGACAATTTTCCCACTCAACAAATTTGTTTCTACATATGATGAGTGAAACCACAAATGTTCAACTGGATGAAGGGACAAACAAGATTGTAGAGAGCACCATTGCCAAGTGCAATTCTGATCTTGTTTTTTGGTGGAAACATCTTTACTTCAGTTTTCTATGAGGAGGTCAGTTTGTCAACCATTTTCTATGTATACAGGAAAACTGAGGTTTAATATAAAGCAAACCGGACAAATCCAAGTGTATAGGTCTTTTCAATAGATTTTTTTTCTTTATTCGTGTACCTTATTGCTTTGCTTGCATCATTTGTCTTTGTGGTAATTTGGATATTATGAAAGCTCTGTTCGAGTATATTACAAAACTAGTCCTACAATCCCCATATGAGGTTTTTGTGTAAATATATGCACATGCTAAACTTTTAAACTACATATGTACATAGTACAAACTACTCATGACCAATGCCATCTTGTTAATTTTTAATTTTCTATTCTGGTGGATCCAGCCCACACTAAAACAGGAGATTAGTCCTTGTGTGTGTGAATGTAATGTAACCTCAATACACTGGAGTTTTGGTCATAGGTGTCCAATTGGGTTATGTAGATGGAAGTGTAATCTCTCTTAACCCATTGTTTGGGTTCATCATAAGTTGTGAGCACTCATTAATGGTCAGCTTTGCTGCATTTTTCTAGATATCCATTGATTATAAAGAAGAAAAATTCAATCGGTAGTTGATTATAAGTTAATGCAAAAGGATGTAAGTTTTTTTCTTGTTTTATGAAAGGAATATTGAAAGAAATCAAGGAAATAATAGTACAATAGTAAATGTGAATAATACAAAGAGGTTGAGGGCGAAGTATGGATAGAATTTGGGACTAGCACTGCTAATTAGGCAATGATAGCCAATCTAAAGCTAATAGTAGAGGCACAACTTTGGTGAAAGAAATGGTGCATGGACAACATCACCTCAAAGGCCAATGTTACTTGAGAAGAGATTAAAAAGGCTCTAAGAGGATACTACTTTCATGCTACCTATAAGTTCATCAAAATGAATGATATTTTCAACCTCAAAGCAAGAAAATCACACTTTGTTGCTTTGAACATGTACATGCCTATCTTGGAAACGGCTAACCAAGTGGTTAAGATTCCATCAATGTCTCAATGACCCCTCAAGTGCATTATTGTTGTCTATATGCCCGAATGACTTGCATCACACACTTATCCAAGAAAATCCATTGGTAGAAAACTTTGATGAGAAGCTTAATACTGAATGTTATTGGAGATGAAACAATCAATATAATGGGAAGAAAACCTTTCTCAAGAGGGGCCAATAAAATCAACAAATTGGCTAAAGGAAGAATTGATGAGCAAATATCGCAAACACTCCTACCCAATTCAACAAACATAATGATGGTTGAAGATGCTACAATTGTGATGAGGTAGGCCATTTCAATGCCTAGTACCCAAAGTTGAATAATGGAAAGGGGCAAAGCTAATTTGACTGCAAAAATACTAGCAAAAAGATAACACTTTGCATCTATTAAGCCTCCTCATAAGCCATCGAGAGAGAGATTATTATGTTAATAAATTTGGTCTTGGATCACTTATACTATCATGACATCTAGATAGTATAATTAGAATGCATAGAAAAAGCATAGTGGCTTCCAACCCATAGGTCTTAGAATCTGGCAATAATAACCTCGCATTCTCTCGAGATGAGAACATCTCAATTTCTTTAAGGGGGGAAGGATGTAATGTACCCATTCTCAAGCCTATTTTCCCCAATGAAACCAAGTTATCTAAAACCATCTTGACAAGTTAATATGGTTTTGCAAGTTTATTCTATTCTCCTTACAACTTTGTTATGTTAATTTTGTCCTTCATCGAAAATCTTCAATGTATAAATACTCACATGACTTCGTTAGAATAATTTATCATAACCAGTATGGTAATATTCTAGGTTATCAACTCATAATCCTGTAAATTCTTACTTTTAGCATAATATAATAATGTTGCAAAAAATCCAGTCATTAAATAATAATGTTTGAACACAAGAAATAATCATTTTAGTCACAACTCAAGCTAGAAGGTGAGAGCACTTTCTTCTCAAATTTTGGAGAAAAACAATTACAAATAACGAAAGATATAGAAAAAAAACACAAGGTAATGGCTAAGGGGGGGAGGCTTAAATGTGGCTAAAAATGCATCATGAAATATGAAGATGGGGAACCTTTAGCCACAAATACAATAATAATGTTTTTTTCTCTCCTCTACTACTCCTCACCCATTTCAAAACACTTTGCTACCTCTAAACTGCTCTAAAACACTCTCTTTTGACTCTCTTCCACTGATCACACAAATCATTATAAGATAGCTCTTAGTGAAGATTGCTCATAAGGGAGGCTAAAGCGTACTAAAAACTGAGGTTTATAGTAGCAAATCAAGAGATTCAGCAAATTGTGATGATCATCCATGATATCTAAAGACTCATTCTAATTGATCCATGAGCCTAAAGATAATGCCAAACCATACCTAGACAAATGACGGGGAGTCCCCACGGCTTAAAAGCAGCCCCAAGAGAGCTTACATAATGTTATACTCAATTGAGAACCCTTCCATGTCCTCAATCTAGCCCCAAAATCTCATTCCTAGCTCGAAACTAACACCCTAGAAAATTAGTTTGATCCCCACACTATCTCAAGCTAGAAGAAAGTGATCGATCTTACTTTTTGAGCTCATTTTAATAAAAATTTATTTCATTTTATAGAGCTAACTAATGTTGTAATCACTTCTCCACCATAAGCCCCAAAAACAATCCCAAATTAGCTACTTGTAAATCTATTGGGCACTATTTAGTAATCTCATTGCCGCTATCTCCAAACTACCCACTAAAATTAGCTAGTTTACCGAATGAACAGATTGGAGTGAAGAATTTTCATTTCAAGAGGGCCTTTAAGTGATGTACTAATGTAGCTCAACCTAAATCTACCCCAATTGAAATGGAGCATATGGTTGTGATCATCAACACAACCCCATTATCTACCTCGCAACCTGCATACTAAGTGAATTACATGCAATAAGTAATCAAACAACACTGCCATAGTCTTAATTATGGATTAATCAAGTCTTGGAAATCTCAATTCTAACTAGTAAAATGAATTAAAAATCAATACATTTTTATAATTTGTACTAAATAATAAATTACGTGTCAACTATTGTAGAAAATTGTTATCTTTCAATCGATCAATTTCCCTTCAATTTGTGATCTTTATCATACTACTGCAAGTATTCATTGAACTCTACCTAAGAAATCAATAAAGCTATGAACATTAAATTACTCTTATCTAAATTGTGTCATAAAAATTGGATGATAACTAACTTGGGATTGTTGTAAACGAATGGACCTAAACCCTTGGAAGAAAGACCTTGGGTTAGACTCATGTCAATTAGACCAAATTATAGGTCATTTTAATCACATTTTGAAATCCTTAAGAGAAAACCTTAGTTTACCATTTTTCATAATTCCACATGATGGATAAGATATAGTGTCATGCGAGTGGTGGAAGAGAAAACCCAACTCACAATCTAATGATAAGAAGCAAAGCAATGCTAGTAGGGGTGCATGGCTTGGTAATTGACTCAACTAGATACACATAATGGCCTCCAAGATCCTCCACACAACCATAAATGGCACGAAAGACAACCCAACCTCAAAAGAGTGATTCCCATACCACCACCTAGCCAACCAACAGCAACAAGATCTATCCACTACATGTAGATAGATAGATAATCAATGATGAACATAAGCATCACTCGTTAGTCTTGTGCAATCTAGAGCACAATATAACCACTTAAGAGAAGCCGCCTATTATGAGGCATCTAGGGTACTAAGCTCCAAAGCACAAAGGAAGAATATCAAAGGCAATTCTCATTGTGAGTATATCCACATTCTTGTATGGAAGAAAAGCACATGATACCAAATAATAAATATCCAATCCTTCTTTATCATAAGATATAGAAGGGAACATCAATTCATGAGCCCATCAACAAGATGCAATACCCTTATGCACCAAAGGGAATTGCAAAGCAAATCTTATATGATTACAATGAAAAGAGCATATAGGAATAAGTTTTAAAGGATTCCTTGGAGATTTATAGACTAAAACCATATGCATCTTAAGTTTGCATGAACAACCTATACAAAGGAAGAGGTTGTTGGTTGCATTCATGAAAGAAGCTCTCTTATGCTTGGTCCCAATCAGCAACACTTCCACACCTCTTCTTTTGTATTGCCAATGTAGCCTTGTTTTTGGTGAGGATGTGATACCTCACTGATACCACAACTGGTCACTTGAGTAATGATCATGCAACTGACCTACCTGTTTTCCATATGTAGACTAGTAAGCCTTTGAGAGTGAGCCTTTTATTTGCTAAGGTTTTCCTCCTTCCCCACGTTCAATGCAGCTTCCCTCAGTTTTTTTGAAAACTAATAAATAAAAATCCACACAGAAAATGTAGTTTATTTAAGTTGTTGGAGTAGTCCAGTGCTTGAGTGGATATGTTCTCATACTTTAGAATCTTGTGAACCGTGAAGAATGAAGTTATAAGAACCTAGCTTTAGGTTTTGGCTTACTCTAACTTCTAACATTTGAAATTTTGATCTATTTGCTTGTGCATACCATATAAGATGTTTATAAATTAAGTTAAAAGGGGTTAAGCAGCATGAGAATGCTTGATGATGCGACCCTTAGCAACACAACATGACGTGTAGGCTGGAATCATGGAAAGAAATGTTTGTTGCACTTCACAATGCTGATTAATGAATCATAAAATGTTTGAGCACTATGGCATTCACAATTGCATTGCGCATATCACATGGTGTAATTCTTGGATGCATTGCAATTGTTTTCCTATACATATGACACATGTTGAGTTGTGAGATACCTAAGCTGTAGGTTTAGAGGGAATTTACATCTTACTTTAGGGTAGATATTCTATGATGGAAATCCCATGACATATTTAGCCCTCCCTCGAGTCCACAATTGTTCATGCATGGATGTTGGCTTACATCAAAGTCCAAAATAGTGCCTCTCTTATCATGCTATTCAAAAATTTCTTAAGTACTTGGAACAAATAGAAAGATGATGTCTTTGTCATCCCATGGTAGATACACTAGAAGGTGGAAAGAAAGCATGGTATCCACACCATTCAAATCATATGTATATGACTACCCCAAGTGGCCATCCCAACTGCAATGCTTCACATAAGTCATGTCCCCACAAGTTTCCAAGCTAACACATACAGATATTGTTGAGCACCTTTGCATGCATATTTACAAGAACTTTTGGGTATCCAAGCATTGAAATCAAAAATACTTTGATGCACCTTCATTGTGAACTCAAATGCTTATAAAGTTGTAGGGCTAATATGCCCTACTAACAACATCTACTTCTCATGACCTACAATAAGAACTTGCATGTATCCAAGGGCCAAAATTGACCTTTTTTTAATGTACATTTGCAGTTCATAAGCATACATGAAGCAATTAGTGCCACTACTTCTATTGTCCTCTTTTCCATAAGATAATGTGACTAGTCATACTTTCTTCCAACATCTCCTCTCATGAAGTATCAATTCTCTTTGATCCATTGTGCACTCTTCCTTGTTACCTTTGCTAGCACACATTGTTGCTTCCAACTATTCAACAAAAATACCTTGCTTATATTTAAAAAAGGAACTTTCACTTTGTATAACTCAAAATTCCCTGACAACAACGTCCTTTGCTACGTTTTCTAGCAAGACCATAGTACTAACATTCTCTTTAGCTTCCTTTGATGCATGCTCTATTTGTGAAGTACATTTCAACTTTATGACATCCTAATTTTTCTTTTCAAGGAAGCCAACTCTATCAATTTTTATATTTAGATGGGTGCCTTCATAAGATATGTCTAGATCCAACTCTTGATCCATATTATCATTGGTATGCTCATCCATAATAGATTCTTGCATGTATGACTCACAAAAAGTATTATCTTCAAAAGTAGAAGGAGAGATAATGGGTGCTTCCTCATTCTCATTGCCTTGTCCTTAACATGCATCGAGCTTGAGTACAAATTCCACATCATCAACATTTGCATCCTTATATTATCTAGTCTTCCAACATAAGAAGTATCATTCAAATCCAAAGCGTGTTTCTCAAAAGTACATACATCTTCTAGCATCCATGATCAGTGCTCTATTTTAAACTCATTAATAATACAAAATCTATCAATTTGTGCTTCAATCAACATATCATTATCAAACCCAAATGCATCACCATAATGATAATGAGAATTACCATCAACGCAACTAGAAATATCACTCATAACATTGCCAAACTCACAAGAGACAACCAAAATCAAACCACAACCATCATGATTAAATGAAACACCTAGAAATCATGCATTGCCATAAACTGTAGGGGGACTTATGAGAGCCCTCCCCCTTACTTCCATCACCGCAAATCATAATGGTACCTGCATAAGAACAATCTTCCTCTTCATTTGAAGAAGTAAACACTGACGTGTATCCTTTTGTATGCATATATGTCTTCTCTTCCATGCTATTACAACTTGGAGATAACCCATAAGCCATGTTTTGTAGTTCTCATAATGAGCATATCCATGTTCTTGTATGGAAGAAGAGCACAAGATACCAAAGAATACCATATGCAATCCTTCTTTATCATATGATATAGAAGGAAACATCAACATACAAGCCCATCAACAAGATCCAATCTCTAATATGGACCAAGGGGAATTGCAAAGCACATTTTATATTATCACAATTAAAAGAGCATATAGAAACAAGATTTCAAGGATTCGTAGGAGATTTTTGGACTAACCCCATATGTACTTAAGTTTGCATGAACGACCTATGACAAGGAAGATTATCTTGGTTGCATTCACAAAAGAAGCTCTCTTATGTATCTTAAGTTTTCATAAACAACCTATGATAAGAAATATGATATTGGTTGCATTCATAAAAGAAACTCTCTTATGCTTTGGTCCAAAGTGTAGGTGTTGTAAGGCTACTTCTTGTCTCTTTAACTTTCTCAAAGATCATCCCATGCATGAGATGATTTCCACTACCATGTCAAGTACTTTGGCTAATGGGCCAAAAGCCAATGTAATAGAACCATGGACTTTTGCCTATAGGATCATCCACCTCCTATTCATGCTTTGGTTGCTACTCACCACAGTTTTCCCTCGTGCAGTGATTAAGGGTAGTTGCACCTTACGACCCATTAGCAACTATGACTTATGCCCAATAAATACTAGAGGCAACTCCATAGGGACAATCACCCTGTCAATCACAAGCTCATGAATTTCATACCCCCTTGAGGATGATGAACCCTTAGGCCTTCTAACTAGCAATAGTGGCTCCCCAAAATTTCATGGTAGCTCCCTTGCTATAGATTATTAGCCTATCCTATAATATATTGGCACTCTCTAGAATGGCAATTGTAGCCTCTAATCACAATGTCAACTCTTGAGTCACAAAGGAATTGTACCCTCAAACTATTATAGTGATGAAAATAATCACAAAAATATGCTTTGATCAAGTATCAAGCCATTCACCTTCACGTTTCTCTCAATATATAAGCACTCTCCTCCTCCAGTTGAATATACACAGCCATTCAATGAAAGGAAAACCTCCTAACCAGGAGCTATTCCACTCCTCTCCTTTTGTCTTGTGAATGTAGCCTCATTTTTTTTGAGGATGTGATATCTTGGTAATACTACCAATGGCCACTCCAATATGATGATGCAACTTGCATTTTGTTTCATATTTAGGTTAATGAGACATGTTTTAAAAAAATGATAAATAAACAACCATAGATAATGTAGTTTATTTAATTTCTTAGAGTAGCCCAATTCTTGGGTGGATGTGCTCTGATACTTTAGAATCTTATGAACCTTGGTATATGGAGTTACAACAAGAACCTTTCATGGAAATTTTGGATGTCGCTCTTTCTTCAATACCTTTAAGATCTCACATATGCTAACTACTTCTCATCCAAAGGGAATTTTCATCTTCTTTTAGGGTAGATCTACTTTACTAAAATTTTTTGTGCTAACAATACAATTGCAAATCATGGTTCTATTCTTGTTTGAGTTGTAATATAAATGCAATGAAAAAGAACTTACTTTTAAAGGACTATTTCCTCTTAATTAAGGATAGAACATTTGTAGTCACACTAGTTGACTTGATTGTGATTTACAACATTGTTACTTATAAAAAAGTATCCATACAAATGGTACATAAAGTAGAGATGGCTATCCCTAAGCATCTTGTGAATTATCCCACTAGAGCGATGGTGTCTCAAGTGTTGAGAAATCAAGCTCCACTCGTGATATGCCAGGGTGACCGTTGTGCATTTATGTCACCGACTTGTCAGTTGCAGATGCGGTTGGTACACCGCCCATGAATAATAGCTAGATGATAGCTATCCTTATCTACTCTAGTTCGTGGCTCAGTTAGTATGCCACCTTAGTTAGTTGAGTTTGGTTTGAGACCCATATATAGGGTTCTTCTATTTCTTTGTACTAGACTCCTTTTTGGCTTACACAACTAAGAAGAGAAAAACAGTTTTCAGCTCCACCTTTGTGTGTATTCCCCCATTGTGCAAGCAAGAAAGCTACAAGTGAGACTCCTTCCTTCTCTTTCACAATCTTGACATGGTATCAGAGCCTTGTTCATGGTAAGGAGCTCAAGAAAGCAAGCCAAGCTCGCGGTGTTCTGGTAAGAGGAGCAGTGTTGCTTTCATTTTCTATTTTGGGAGCAGATCTCTGCAGGTAGCACAGCCGAAAATTGCAAGAGTGCATTGTCTCAGGTTGAGACGTCCTTCGCGATGAAGGAAGAGGGCAGTATATGCTGCGAGCGACCCTGTTTTTTTGATTTGAGGCCATTTCGGGGCCAGTTTTGGAGGCGGAAGTTTTCTGCACGCACTCAGGAAAAGGCCCAGTTTTATACTGTGCGACCACTGTTCTACAGGTCGGTGAAAAGTTACTGTAGAAATTGCATCGTATGCTTGTGTGCAGAGACATTGGGAGTTATAGAATCATCCTTGTTGCCTGTTGATGCAAAATCGTCACTAGGAAGTGACTGTGTGGTCAAATACCACTTTTGCAAGTTTTGTAGATTAGCCCTTGTGAGGCTGAAGCTGTGTTCTTTGCAGTGACAGAACTTTTTGCAGTGTTCTGTAATGGCGTCTGATTCTCTCTCACAGATTGTCACTGAAAAGCTTGACAAGAACAATTTCCAAGCATGGAAGTTTAGAATGACGAATTTCCTTATGGGAAAAGGATATTGGAAATTTGTTGCAGGAAATGAAGAAGAACCAGTTCTTCTTGATGTTCCCAATTAACAGCAAATGCAGGCATTTAAAGCATGGCATGAGAGAGCCAGGAAAGTTACGTATTGGCTGTCTATCAGTATTTCAGACTCTATGATTGTGCATATTCAGGATGCAAGTACGCCAAAGGAGGCATGGGATACTTTGTCAAAAATGTATAGCACAAATACGCAAGCCAGGAAAATGCAGCTCAAGCAAGAGTTGCATAATGTGCAAAGAGAAAATATGAGCATCAATGACTACCACATGAAGGTGAAGAAGATTGCAGATGCACTTGCTTCCATTGGGTCGCCAGTGGAAGATGATGATTTAGTTTCTGTGACCTTGAATGGTCTAGGAAAGGATTATGCACAGTTTCGGACATCCATTTCAGTTCGTGAAAGATTTCCCGATTTTGAGGAGTTGATTGCTCTTCTAATTTCTAAGGAGCAGAGAAATGGTGGTGCATCTTCTTCAGGAGGAACTTCAAAAGAAGCTGTCTTCTACTCAAATGCTGGAAGAGGTAGAGGCAGAGGTAGAAGAGGCCGATTTGGAGGCCGTGGTAGAAATCAGAATATGTAGCAAACTCAAGAAAACCAGTCCTATGGAGGAGGACGTGGTAACTTTAGAGGCAGGGGGAGCCAAAGAGGTCATGGTGGATGGCAAAGAGGCCAAAATGCAAACAGTAATGTTGAATGCTACTACTGTGGTAAAATGGGTCATATGGCTAAAGACTGCTATAAAAAGCAGAATGACATCATGAATGGAAAACTGCAACAAGGGAATTATGCATCTTCTAGCAGACAGGGTGATGACAGAAATGAGCATTTGTTTATGGTGCAGCACATGAACAATTCTGTGACAAGTGCAGAAGAAAGCAATGATGTATGGTATGTTGACTCAGGTGCATCAAACCACATGACAAGTCATGCAGAATGGATGGAGGATGCAAGGAAAATGGAAAAACCAGGATTTGTGGAGACTGGAGATGATACTGCACATCCTATTGTGCAGATTGGAAAAATTCCTTTGTCTATGCAGGATGGGAAAAAGAAATACCTGTCAGATGTATTTCATGTCCCGAATATCACCAAGAATCTGGTTTCTGTTGGTCAAATGGTTGAGCAGGGCTTGCAGGTCAGATTTAATCCTCATGGATGCTTTGTTGAGGATATGAAAAATAAAGGTCACTTGATAGCAAAAGGAAAGAAGAAGGGCAGAATGTTTACGTTGGATGCAGACATGTCTGAATTGAGTGCATCAATGTTTGCACATGGAACCGGTGTAGTTGCAGATATTGATATCTGGCATAAACGCATTGGTCATGTTAAAGTACAACGACTTAAATCAATGCAGGCCCAAAATATTGTTGCAGGATTGCCCAAATTCAAGGTTATAGAAATGCATAAGATATGTGAAGCCTGTCAATTTGAAGAACAGGCAAGGAAACCATTTCCTAGACATGTTCAAGAGAGTAAGAAGCCATTGGAATTAATCCACTCTGATGTGTGGACTACTAAAGCTGCATCTCTTGGAGGCTGTCATTATTTTGTCACTTTTATTGATGACTATAACTCTTAAAGCTATGGTTGAAAAAGAAACAGGTTTGCAAATAAAATGCCTAAGGTCAGATGGAGGGGGAGAGTACCTCTCAAATGAGTTTGCAAGGTTCCTACAGGAGTATGGCATAAAGCAACAATATTCATGTAGTCATACCCCACAACAAAATGGAATTGCTGAAAGGAAAAATAGGCATATTGGAGAGGTATCTCGTGCCATGCTCAATGAAAAAGACTTGCAAGATTTTTATTGGGTTGAAGCAGTTGCTACAACAGTCTACATAATGAACATGACTCCTACTGCAGCAATACATGGGATGACTCCAGAGGAGAGGTATACTGGTAGGAAACCAGATATTTCTCATTTGAAAATTTTTGGTTGCATTGCCTATGTACATGTGCCAGATGAGTTGAGATCCAAGTTGGATCCAAATGCTGAGAAGTGCATCTTTATTGGTTACTCTCTGCAGCAAAAAGGGTATAGATGCTATAACCCTTCTACTCGTAAGTTTACAGTGAGCAGAGATGTTGTTTTTGATGAGATGAGTAGCTGGTATAAACCAGTAAATGTGATTGATGATGTAGATGCACAAAACAGTAATGCTGCACATAATTCACAGCAGCAGTCACAAAATATTAGTGGACCTGGGGACCTCAAGTCACGCCATGTTGTGGATGTGAGTCCGGAGGGCATTTTGTAGACTTGCAGTAACCAAACCCACCATCAAACCAGGAGGCTGGAAGATTATGCCTTTCATTATAGGTGTGGACAGTAGGACCCTGGTGAACTTTGAGGTGAGCAAGTGTTTGAGGATTAGCTCTAGGCTTCAGTTAGAAGGACATGAGGAGGAGGCCTCACTTTGAGTTTCATGGAGTCCTTTAACAGAATTCATTCATAAAAGTGGTGCACACAAACCAATCAAGCCTCATTTCAGATAATTAGAAGATAGATTGTTCTCCGTCAAGCTCTAAGAGAGAGGATTAGGCATGTGCTGACTGTGAATAAGATGGAGGCGATCACCCCAAAGTATTGATGCTGTCTCATTCTCACTTTCACTGACTGGAAGGGGTTTAAGAGGTTGAGGCCATCGTCTACGAATGAGAAACTGATGATTTCTCAATGTAAAGAAGCTTGCTTCTAGTGCTCCTTCAAATGAAAACTCAAGATACCCTCGCTTATACAAGGGCCTTTCACTGGCAGCAACAAGCAAGCCTATCCACATTGATCTATGCTTTGATCTTTGCTGTTCACCAAAGATTTGAAAGATTGTTAAGGAGCCCCTCTTGCAACTCTGAAACTTCAAGGCTTGATAGAGAGGCTTTGGATGACCGTTCAAGGAAGTTAGAAGGCCCGACCTTCCCCCTTGAATTTTGACTTGCAAAATGGTGCTCCCTTTGCTCATTGAGATACAAGGAATGATGCTTTGTAGGTCATAGAGAGAGATTAGGTCACGAAGAAAAGATCAGGTCAAAGAACCTCCATGGAAGCTTCAACAATGAGGAGAAAGGAAAGTGAAAAACCCTGGATCTCAGAAAAGAAGCTACTGTAGTTGTCTTGAACTCCAATCCCCTTCTCTTTTAACAAGAAAGGCTCCCAAGATGGCTTTAATTTGATGTTGACTTGTTTAAAATAGCAAGAAGACCACCATTCTTTTGCGAAGAACCTCCATAATGTCTTCAACTATAGCCATGACTAACTGTGGAAGTCTTGCAGTTAGACATGACACAGAAATCAAGATCTATAACCAGATCTTCCATGAAAATGATGGAATTAAAGCCTGCCTTAGATCAAAGCAAAGCTATGATACTAATGTAATAAAGCTAGATTCCACAGCAAGCTTTTAAACCGAAAATACAAGAAATAGACATAAAATGCCAAGAAGCCATAGCCAAGGTGGCTTGGCAAGAAATGGTATTACCAATGTTGGTTGAGAATCAAATGATGAGAGGCTACAGCAAGGTATGCACTCCAAGCTATGGTGGCCAAGAGTATTCACCCTCTTAGATGGTGGGAGGTTGAGACCTCAAACAAGTAATGTTTTTAAAATGGTAAAAAGATCCTACACATGTTACACCTCCACCGTTTATACTTAACCCTAGCCTACTCTAGACTAAAGTGACTTATGCTTTATTATAGGTTATTGGGTCTTCTGTTGGGTATTAGAGGTAACTTTCACAGGAGCCCAAACTGGGATAAACTTTGCAATGTAGCCTTCTCCTTTGCATCAGCTGCATAAGGGTTTGTAGTCCATAGACCTTCTAGGGTTTGGATAGTTTGGTGAGACATGTCCCTTTTCTTCGTATCTATAACACTCCACCTCTGATCTCTAGCCACCACTAGCCTGTCGTCCTCTATAACTTTGAGAGGGATATCCTAGGTGGTCATCTTGGATTCCAACAAGTTGAATCTTGCTTCATCATCTTTCTTCCTTCTTTTATGCATCTCCTTCAAGGAACAAATATCCTTTGTATGATACTTCCTTAAATAGTATGAAAAGAAGGCTCCAAGGATGGTTGGTTTTCAGGTACATTTAGTGGCTAGATATCTCCCTTGATGGCACTTTCCTCACCATGTATTAGATTGCATCACATATCTTCCACCTCCTGCAGGACTGGATATGTTGGCGGTATTCACCTTCAATGTTTGCAATTGTTATGTAATCACATCCATCAGCTCCTTCTTGATGCTTGCAACTAAATTGGACAAGTAGTCCTTCAAAATTTCTCCTC